>NC_067242.1:7944399-8244399 GCF_019924925.1 Ctenopharyngodon idella
GATGCCTGAGTGGAATTTCCTGAATATATTGCAACATAGCTCTTGTTGTGTCTGGCATTGCCCTAGTTTTTCTCTATCTATCTATCTATCTATCTATCATAAGGTATATTTATCTAATTGACATGGGTTGAGTGCGCACAGACTGAGGGAAGGTGCTGTTTTCAGCACTAGACACCTGCAGACACCTTACTACGTCACAAAGAGAAGCTGTACGTACTAGTCTGTATCAAACTCTCTCTCAAACACACACACACACACACACAGGAATGTGTGAAACAGTGAGAGACAGTCATCACAGGTGTGTGAGATGCGCATTGTGCTTAATACCTACTATATGATGTAATTCTGTTACAATCCAAAGTGTAACAAAAGACACCGCATCTTCAAGAGTCCAAAGATGTCTAGCAGAAACTAATAATTAATATTATTATAAAATCAAAAATGAAATAGTGTTCCATTTGAGTGTTATTCATGAGAGAAAACTGCCAGCGCGCGAGAGTTAAAGCGTCACGCGCTCAATCGCCAACTTGAGTACAAAGTTAAAACAAAAAAGGTTATTAATGTGTTTTATCAACTTAAGTTTAATTACAAATATGTAGTAGTCTAATTAAAAGTTCTGTGAAGCGGGTTTACAGTAGATGTGAAGAGAAAACCCTTAAAGTGAAGAGATTCAAGATGGCGTTCTGACTGAAACACCATCCAGCCTGAAAATGTGAATAACAGAACAAGCCGGAGCGATAGAAATATAACTGTGCATCAGCCCGATAGCAGCCTGAACTAAATTGATGACTTGATAAGTGAACGGTGCAAAAATGAGGGAAAACAAACCGACGGGATACGCGTTTCCCTGCCAACAGAAAGATAACAAAAGAATGCGCGAGCGTTTAAAGCATCCAGCCCAGTTTGATCAGTCTTAATATGTCAATCGGATCCATAACGCACAAACCACCGGGAATGCATACACAGATCGATATGTTTAACCTGGCCATGGTACCGGTGGGTTCTGGTCGGTAAAGCTGGTCTTTGGGTCGTTGGCAACTTTCCTAACAGCCGAGCTCTTCTCTCAGAACACCCAGCATAGGAGCTGCTGGTTTATATACTATAACGTTTTACTCGTTTAGATCTATAGCTCATACATTACACCGACACCTCTTGAAATGTGTGAATGTGACCCACAATATGGGAGCCACTTTATTTCGAGCACATTTAATTTATAGAAGGTTTAACAATAAATAATCGGAGAAACGTCACGCGGACTCGGTGGCCGGACTGTGTTAGTTCGTCAACTACTTCAGCTTATTAAAAACGAAAACGACGTTTTACATGAATCAAACCCACCCTGTCCTCCAGTGTGTTGATGGGGCTTTCATATACATTCGGTGTTTTCCGACTCGGTTTCGTTGTTTTGGGCTAATTTTAGGTGAATTCTGCAAAATACATCACCGCGCTCGCCGGTTTGAGCTGATTTTCCGGGAAAAAAAGTTCATGGCTCAATGAATTCAGGCTAAAACGACACACGCACGTGAAGCCCAAAGCCTCCCCTCTCGGACCGTGGCGTTGGGAGGATCGGTACCGAACGAGTCTGGCTGAATTCGGCCTCAGTTCGAGGAGGAAGAAACACAAACCAGCCCGCGCAGATTTCATGGAAGCCCGCTTGATCAGCTGCTGGCAGTTGGTGTTCTCAATCACGTCCGCGTGGAGGCTTCATATATAGTACAGGCGCACTTAGGCGAATAATATACACACTTTCAACGGCACTTCGTGCGGGTTATTTGAATAAATATTTTAATTCGAAACTAAACAAAGACCAAGGTGTGACACTGAGGTAATTTAATCTGCTAAGTTATCACTAATTTTTAGCAGCTGCTCAAGAATTTCCTCTCAGACAACTTGCACTTTTTCGTGACAGACTTTTTGACAGTTCGGTTCTGTTTTTGTTTGAAATCCTCCAGGACCGACCATGGCTGAGACGGCAGCTACCCCCGCATCCAAGCCCAAGAAGGCGAAAAGCTCCAAGAAAGCGACGTCGCATCCCAAATACTCTGAGATGATCAAAGCTGCCATCGCCGCCGACAGGAGCCGCAGCGGCGCGTCGCGTCAGTCCATCCAGAAGTACGTGAAAAACCACTACAAGGTGGGAGACAACGCCGACTCCCAGATCAAACTCGCCCTGAAGCGTCTGGTGGCCAGCGGGCTCCTTCGCCACACCAAGGGCATCGGGGCTTCGGGCTCCTTCAAACTGGCCAAAGCTGATGACGTCAAGAAGCCAGAGAAACCCAAACCAGCACCCGTGAAAGTCAAGAAGCCAGCCAAAGCAGCTGCCAAACCCAAGAAAGCCCCCAAGCCCAAGAAAGTGGCGAAATCCCCAGCGAAAACTAAGAAAGCCGCCGAGAAGAAAGTAAAGAAGGTGGCGGAGAAGAAGAAATCGCCTGTCAAAGCCAAGAAAGTTGTCAAGAAGGCGAAGGTGGCCAAACCTGCCAAGGCGAGCAAAGCCAAGAAGGTGAAAACGGCGAAACCCAAACCCAAAACAGCGGCCAGGAAAACGGGGAAGAAGAAGTAAAGTGAATTCAAACCGACCGGACTGATTCATTCGAAACTCGGTGTAAATAAACTTTTTGAAGCAAATGTTTTTTGGTATATTGTTATTTTTGTAAGGTCTTTGTGCGCGGACTTCAACCCCACATTTTTACAGCGTGTTTCTCCAGAAACTTTTTTTGTGATTCTATAAAGAAGAACCCAGACGAAACGGCGAAACTGTTATTTATTTTTTAAAAATTCCTGGACTTTTTTTTTTTTCTTCAAGTTGAACTGTGTTGGACACTATTATTATTATCCAGACATACTAATTAATTTGCCAATTAGATATGTCGATATATTCTTATTGTAGGTCATTCTAGGACTGTGAAGAACAATAATAAAATGTCTTTTTATGAAGAATGGTGACCTATATGATGGCGATGTACAGAATCAACTTGTGACGTGGACTGTTGTAGTCTAGCTCCATTGCTGTCCATATTATACTGTCATTGCGCGTAATTCGCATTACTGTGCATCAATAAACTTCTCATTTCAAACTCAGTCGTTTGTGTGGTGTTTTAATGCAGAAACACGGAGAGCAGATTAAATAGGTACTTTGACACTAGTCACGTGAGAGATGGTGGTCTTTAGGGACCGCAACCTCCAGTTCAGCGCAGAGCAAAAGGTGAAGCGCATCTTTGGTCTAGAGGGGCAGTTTGACTCACTGCTGCCCCGCGGTGTTTCATCTGAGAACTGCACCTGTCAGTGTCATGCTGGGGTAAGTGCAAATGGTGAGATGACGTGTCCTGCAGCGTGACATACAGGGGCATTGCCAAAAATGATCATCTCTATGAAAACAGTTTCAAAATGAAAGAAAAAAAAAACTAAACTGAAAAATAATGACCACGTTAATTTTAGTTTGATACACAGCATACTATAAAGTCTTTAAAATTTGCCTTAAACATGAATAACACACAAAATAGTTTAAAGTGCTTCTTAAAGGCATTGATGTATTTATTTAAAATACTAAAACTAAAAAAATAAGTGTACCAAAACTTTTTAGTATAAAACACAAAATAAAGACCAAACTGAAAATAAAACAGCCATAAAAAAACAAAAAAAAACAATTAACAACTATCATTCTGCATGATATACTTAACTATTTTAATCATAAAATCTTCATAAACACATTCATTTGTAATACTGCACCATGACTATTCAAGTAAACTCCAAAAATCAGTGATTAAAAAAGTGGATGTAAAATAAATGTACTTTCCTTTATACATATAAAGTACAATGGAAAAGGACCAAGTATGTGCCGTCAAATCGATTAATCATGATTAATCATCTAACACAAAAGTTTGTGTGTCAAACCATTAATCGCATCCAAAATAAAAGTTTGTTTGCATAATGTGTAGTGTATATTTATTATGTATATATAAATACACACACATGCATGTATATATTTAACATAATTAATATTAAAAAATATATATAAATTATATATAAATATACATGTAAATATTTCTTAAATAAATACATGTAGGTGTGTGTATTTATATATACATAATAAATATACACAGTACACAAATATTATGCGAAACCAAACTTTTATTTTGGATGCGATAATCATTTGACAGCACTAAATAAATTATATATATATATATAAACTTGTTAGATGTGATTAATCGATTTGACAGTACTAAAATGCGCTTAAAGCCTGAGACCTCAATCAAAACCTGAGATTTTTTTTAAATAACCCTGGAAATATTTTTTTTTTTTTTAAACAATGTTTAAATATTTCAGATTTGATGTCTCTAACCACATGTAAATAACGGAGAGACTGTACAGATGTTCAGATTTTCTTCGACTAAAGCTCAAGATGCTTTTCAGAACATCAGAAATCATGCTGGAGAACATGATCATCAGGTTTGGTCATTAAACATGTTACTCAAACTGTTAAGTGGATATTATAATTTGTAAATAAAATTTGCATTTTATGAAAAGTGAACGCCAGACAAACGTTTTCACTAGCAGTCTCAGATGTTTGGACACCACTGTACAATGTATGCATTATATCTTTGATTCTTGATGTTGAAAACAATTCAACTATCTAAAATCACCTCAAGCATCTCTCATATGCTCTATGTATTTTGCATAGTGTTCCTGAAACATGATCCTGTATCGAGTCTGAACAGAAATGAGATACGGGCTCAATGATACAACAGGGCCTGCTGCAAACCTGACACATTAATGCACTAAAAGTTGATTTCTATTGCAGATATATATGAAATGGCTGAATAATGGTTATGACACAAAATCAAATGATAATCAGCTGCTTGGACTCAGTCATGTGATCAAGCAAAACGCATCATTTTCAACATGCTGCTGATGTGATAGAGCACAGTAAACATAATTCACCAGAAAAAAAATGCTAGTTTATTACAAAATATTTCTATTAGAACATACTGGCTTCACTCCAAGCATCTCATTTGATATTGAAGCTGGAAGATCAAGGCCGACGAGACACACAAGCCTGGGGGATTTTAAATTTAATACTGGGCATTAATACTGGACAAAATATTGAAATTATGAAAATTAAACCAATGAATCAGTGCATCCACAGTCAGTTCTGTCTTTTTGAAGGAATATCTTCACATGCAAATTCTCATGAATAACACAGACAGACCTTCAGCTCAGAAATTGGTTATTGGATTGCTGGGAAAATGTTTTTAGGCTGAAATAAAACCTTTTTTGGAATGAAATGAAACAGTAACAGTTCTGAGATAAATCCAGTTTGGACAATATTATAAATACAGTCAGCCATGTCATCTTCTGCCGTCTATCCTGATCATTTCCAGCAATTCCAGTGGTAAAGTGAGAGTAGTGACACTGGTTATCTATAGGACGGCTCTGAACTAGGCCAAAGCATCAGAGCATTTAATCATCTTAAAATACACTTATTAAAAATACACTTATTAACACCATCCTTCCCTACAGCAATTCTAAACGAAATCAAAGATCATTCACCCCTACAATCAATACAGGCAAATGGAAAAGCAAGATTTTGGGCCCAGTTTAGCTATTTTCAATCGGTTTTTCGTCATCTTAAAAGAAAAAATAACGATAATTTGTCAGTCATGGTCCATACATATAAACAGCCATCTGAGGAACATGAAATGGAAATTTATTCCGTTTTAATTTCAGCCAATTTAGAAGATGCACTTCATTTAGTTGATTGTTTCCTTTAAATACAAGTGAAATTGAGTCAAAATGGTTATTTTCAGTTGACATCCATAGCACATAACTAGAGCTCAACTTATATTCAACCCAGAATTACTTTAGCTTCTCAAATATTCTGAAAGGGTGAATTATGAATTAAATTGAAGTGCATTTCCTGAACTGGCTGAGGTAAAACCGAATAATTGACCCCAACACTGAGATGTGTTTGAATAGACGCTTCAGACGCCGAATATGAGTTTGAATACATTCACATTGAATATATTCTTGATCCATATTGATTTCCCAAGGTCTTAAATACATTACAATCTCTGTACAATTCAAAACATAATCTGTTAAATCATTTCTTAATATTGCTCCTGTTGGAAAAACGTCTCTTGGGGTCGACCAATGTAGGTCAAACAGTAAGGTCGGCAAGTTTTCGTAGTAAAAGCAAAGCATGTCTGTAATACTTTAGTCCAGCTGAAGAGAAAAAAAAAACTGCTAAATTCTGTTGTGTCGCTGTAACTAACAGGGTTTCACACCCTTGTTAAGTCACAATGACTCGGTAAGGCCAAGACAGAGCGCAGGAAATGAAGGAGTGTGTGTTTATCTGCATGTATTGTGCGTGTGCATCATTTGTGTCGGCTAAAGGCTCTGTACAGAGCGAAGCCCAGCATGGCGGCTATTGTGGCGCCCAGAGTCACACGCAGCCAGAAAGACGTGCTGCTCATGTCTGATCCATTCAGGTGCCTGCAGACAGGAAGTGACAGAGATAGAGAGAGATTTAAATACACTCAGTATTTCTGGTGACCTTGATGACACACAGACAGTCAAGCAGGCTAATTTTAGGCTTCAGATCATCTGTATATTGTTGGATCGACTGTTTTTTTCTATTTTTCTTGAAAATATCCCATAGATTCAGGTCAGGCATGTTGGCTGGCCAATAAAGCACAGTAATATCATGGTCAGCAAACCACTTGGAAGTGGTTTTTGCACTGTGGGCAGGTGCTAAAGTCCTGCTGGAAAAGGAAATCAGCATCTCCATAAAGCTTGTCAGCAGATGGAAGCATAAAGTGCTCCAAAATCTCCTGGAAGATGGCTGCATTGACTTTGCACTTGATAAAACACAATGGGCCAACACCAGCAGACATCACGCCCCCCCCAAATCATTATTGACTTCAGAAACTTCACACTAGACTTCAAGCAGCTTGGATTCTGTGCCTCTCCAGTCTTCCTTCAGACTCTGGGACCATGATTTCAACATGAAATGCAAAATTTACTTTTATCTGAAAAGAGGACTTTCGACCACTGTTCACTGTCCAGTTCTTTTTCTCCTTAGCCCAGGTAAGATGCTTCTGACGTTGTCTCTGGTTCAGAAGTGGCTTGGTAGTCCTTTTCCTGAAGATGTCTGAGTGTGGTGACTCTTGATGCGCTGACTCCGGCTTCATTCTACTCATTGTGAAGCTCTCCCAAGTGTTTGAATCGGCTTTACTTGACAGTATTCTCAAGCTTGCGGTCATCCCTGTTGCTTGTGCACCTTTGCCTACCCAATTTCTTCCTTCCAGTCAACTTTGCATTTAATATGCTTTGATACATCACTCTGTAAACAGCCACCCCATTCAGTAATGACCTTCTGTGACTTACTCTCTTTGTGGAGGGTGTCAATGATTGTCTCCTGGACCATTGCCAAGTCAGCAGTCTTCCCCATTAGTGTGGTTTCAAAGAACAAAAGATACCCGTAATTTATACTGTAGGGATGGTCATTTAATGAAACTCAAATGTAAATATTCTAATATTTTGAGATACTGGATTTTGGACTTTCATTAGCTGTACGCTCTAATCATCAAAATTTAAAAAAAAAACTTTTGAAATGTTTTACTTTACATGTAGGGAATCTAGAATATATGAAAGTTTCATTTTTTAAAATAATTTACAATAAAAAAATGAACTTTTTCACGATATTCTAATTATATGACCAGCACCTGTATATATATATATATATATATATAAATAAAATGACCCTACAAGTTTGATTCAACAATTAAAATGAGGAAAATATTTTATATATATTTATAAATATAATATTTTAAATATTAGAGAAGAACAAAACACTAAACTTGGTTAGGGTATTTATCTGACAAAATTATTCGTCAAAAAAAAGGGTAAACTTACAGCTACAGGTCTTATTTTACTATGACAAAAAAAAAAAACCTCAAAAAAGCAACACAATCAGTTATTAATATTTCGTTGGTTCTCTCTTGTTTTTGCATGTGTTCATAATTTCTTTGTATGCCAGCCTGGCCAAAAAGTCAGCACAATTTGGCATGTTTCATTACATTATTATCACAAATAAATCAATGGACTCCAAGAACAACCACGCAATATGCTTAACGCATTTTTAATAATATTCTAATAAAGGGTGAAGTTGTCATTTTCCCTATGCAGGACATCACTTTTGGCTTATTGTATATATGTAAAAATAAATGGTAAGATGCGTGTGTACTTACGGGTACATGGCGGCCCAGGTGAGCTTGCTGTAAATGTGTGTGTGAGTGTGTGTGAGCAGCGTGGAGAAATGGAGGGGTGAAGGCAGCCGATGCTTGTAACAAAACTCAGATGGGCTCATCCCATGATGCTGTTTGACTTCTATCAGATCAGCTTTGGAGCCCACCACCACACACGGGATCCCACTGTCCATATAGTGCTGCTACAGAGGAATAATGCAAAAAAAACACATTTCAAGAGTCATTGTTTTGAATTTTGTCAACTGTAATGGCACTTAAATCAGAATTAAAAAAACCTAAATGAAATCTGTTCATCATATAAAGTGATCGAGTCTCTTGAGAAAATTTGGACTAAACCGCTCAATTCATATGGATTCGTTTTATGATCTCTTTATGAACTTTTTGAAGCGTCAAAGTGGTAGTTGCGTAGCTGTCTATGGAGGGACAGAAATTGCTCAGATTTCATTAAAAATATCTTCATTTGTGTTCCGAAGATGAATGAAAGTCTTACGGGTTTGGTAAATGATGACAGAATTTAAATTTTTTGGTGAACAAACCCTTTATGCTGAATAAAAGTATTTATTTATTAAAAAAAAAAAAATCTTACTGACCCCAAACTTTTGAACAGTAGTTTATTCTGTGAAATACACAATTTAAGGCCCTAGAGATCATTTCAGCTTCTTATTCAGATCTTAAGATGGGCCATAAATTGATTTCCTTGAGTTAGTGTAACTAAAAGTGCATGTTAGCCAAACAGGCTTCAGGAGAAATGAATAAGTCACTTCATCATTTATTATTCACTGACAGATATCAGGTTGTGCAAGGTCATTATGGGTTATTAATTCATTTGGATGATCTGATATTTAATGAATATGAGTGAGATGTGTGTCAGAGTTTGTCGAGCATTACTCCAGAACTAAAGCATCTTGTTTCTTACCTTATATATACTAGCACAGTAGTTAAATGAGTCTGGGTCGCTGACATCATACATGAGACACGCCACATCACACGCTGCATCTGCTGCTTTTAGAAACTCTGTTTCCACGTCCACTTCTTCCAGCTGCAAGAAATAACATGCAAGTCAGGTGGGAAATCAACAAACTAGGGTATGTGAAAAGCTTGGGACGGCACTTACGATGAGGTACTTGTCCTGATTGGCTACTGAGACTGTGTTGACAGCATATATTGAGGGGGGGCCGGGGTCGCGGTCATTTCTCTGAAAATAAAGGTAGATCTAAATGAGACTACAGGGAATCACAAAACAGATAAACATTTTCTAGACGGACTATAAAAGCCTAGAGCAAAACCATCAAGTACTATTCTCTAGGACTAATAATCGACTAAACGTTAGTCGACGAGAAGAGGCTTAATTGACCAAATTTTAATTAGTTGGTTAGTCGCAGAAATAAAAAAATAAAAAAAAACTCCACAGGAAGTGACAAAGTCACGCAGTCCGTAAAGGACAGATCGTTGACACGGCTGGTCCATGCGGTAACTAATCATTTATCATTCATCGATCTCAAACATGGCTTGAAATTTGAAACATGCAAGTAGTAGGCTAACGTTAGCCACTTTACATGGCCGCTTGCTCTAACGTTAACCTAGATCAATGTTCGCTATTATTAGGAGCATATCCGAGTGTTTTTGTGGAGTGTGGAAGCTAAATTAGTATTGTGCTTACTGCATGACGTTTAACTTAATGTGCATTTCTCTCTATAGGCACATCCACTATACTGTGGAAATGAAGAGTCAGCATCGTCAACTTCATCTTTGCAGCAGACTCAGAAAACACTATTATTAAAATGTTCAGACAGTCTCCTTTTGTTTTCAGACACATTCATAATCATTGCTTTTGCCAGTGTTGCTGTGCCAAGCTTTATGTGTGCACTTAAGTACTTCATTTATATAAGGCCAAAGACGTTTATATATAGAAAGACGGTGCACTCGTATTATTATGAATGGGAGAAAGTGCAACGTGCAATATGGCGGAATAAGTCCCGCCTTCTAAATAAAAGCCAATCGCTGATAGGTAAAGTCACTGCAGCGGCCGTTAGAAGCTCCGGTTCCTATAGAAACAGTCAGATGCGCACTTCCTATAGAGATGAGAACTTAAGACCGCGCATTAGCTTGATCCAGCCTGCAAAATGTCATTTTTTGTCATGATTCAAGCGTTTAGAAACAAAATTTATGAGACAGTTGTTGTCAGATTTCATTGGTGATTTCAATTATGAAAGCTTGACGAACAGCTTTGGAGAATTTGATGTTTCCCCATTCAAAGAGATAGGAGCTGCACTTGCATGCCCGAGAGGCGTTTCAAAGATGGCCGCCGAGTGAAATGACTTTGTGTATTTCTCTGTAATGTAGAATAATGTTAGCAATGTTACATATTCTTTCTTAGCCCTGAAACTCATTTTCCAAAGCAACCCCCCACAGTATATATTCATGTAATTAAATTAATTTCATAAATGTGCGACTAGTCAACTAATAGCTTAAATTAATGACTACTAGTCGACTAGAAAAATCTTTAGTCGGGAACAGTCCTACTATTTTGTACCCATATTAATATTAATGCTCTTATTTTTTTTACTCTAAAAATCTTTGTCATGTGTTTTTATTGTACAATGGGGAAAGAAAAAAAACAGAAAAAAAGAAAGTACAACCACTTGCTTGATAAATAGTAGAAAATCCATGATAAAGCAACCTTTTTCATTTATTTTTTATTTAATGCATGCCAACAGTGAAATCTCATTGGTCCATTAAAATACATTAAACATCAAATATTTTCTGATTGGCTCTGATCTGACAGCAGTATTTTGTAAAGTGAAATTACTAACAAAAGTTCTGCTTTCAAGCCACGCTCTCACCTCAGTGCTTCGCTGCAGAAATGCTCGAAGAAAGTCTGTCTTTCCCGTTCCGCGCGGACCAATCACTTTGCAGAGGAACACAGTCCGCTGAGTCTGTCTCTTGTCCAGGTCTAATGCCTTTTCTCTCGTTACTAATACACACAGAAAAAGACAGAAATATTCTTTAGTATCAGTTTGATCAAACATATGTGGAGCAGGTCTGTGTGTGGATCTCATTACCTGTGATGGCGGAGGTCTGGGATTCTCGCTCCATTAGAATCGGATACCCGAGGTATCCCAGATGCTCCAAACACCGGTGGACATCCAGATAAGCACATAACCTGCAGTTTATCCAATAACACATAAAATTTAAAGTCACAACTACTGAACTGGGAATGTGGAATAATAATAATAATACAGAAATGATTTCATAAAATTCTGCTTTTTATGTTCTGATTTTAGATATAAGGCTGGAAACAAATTTTCGGATTAAACGCAACCTCTATGCCTGTTTCTTGCACCATTTTTTTTTTACTCCACTCCTGCTGAATCTACAGGCAAAAGAAGTCTTATTTTGCCCAAGTTTGTAGTCCAAATTTAACGTGATGAGATAAAACAAGAACACCAAAAAAGATGGCATGAACACAAATCTTTCTTTTGAGTTATAATAAAGTTTATATAATACAGCAATTCATAAGCAAATGGCTTATGTTTTTAGTGGATCAAATACACACAGGGGAACTAGTGAACTAGACCGTTTCCCAAACAAATGACTCTTATGAACAAGTTCTTTTTAGAAAGTCATATATTGTACATATAGTGCAGCCAGTGTAGTCTGAATCAAATGACTCTCATGGACATTTTTTTAGTGAATCATAAAAAGAGTTTAGTGAATCATAAAATCATCGCAACGTGTGTAGTCTAATTTCTGGGAAATCACAAACACACAGCATAACTACTGTAGTCTGACTCCCGAACAAATGACTCTTAAGAACAGGTTCTTTTTAGTGAATCATACTAAAGATTAAGTGTGCTTCGTTTCACAAACAAATGACTGTTATTAACTGGTTCTTTTTAGTGAATCATAAACAATACAACACACAAGTGTAGTCTGATTCACATGACTCATGGACTCTTTTTTTTTTTTTTTTTTTTTAGTGAATCATAAAAGAGTGCAACAAGTGTAGTCTAATTTTCAAACTGGCTCTTTTTTCTGGGAAATCATAAACATACAGCACAACTAGCGTCTGACTCTCAAACAAATGACTCTTAAGAACAGGTTCTTTTTAGTGAATCATAATAAAGATCAAGTGTAGTCTGATTCACAAACAAATGACTCTTTCGATCAGGTCCTTTTAATGAATCTTTCGAAAGAATACAGTTACTCTGATTTACTATATGATTTCATCACAGTGCTACTTCCAGTGATGGAGTATTTTAAAGGATTTTATTCCTTTATTAAAATCCTTTTATTTTAATATCGAACAGGTTTAATTATGTATCAATATCGTCAGCTCTTGTGGGAGGGCACAAATTAATCAGAGTGACTCCCAGAACGAAAAATGATTCATTAAATGAGTATTGTGCTGTTTGAACTTTCACTCACATCCACTTGCAGAAGTATCCTTGTTGGGAGATGTAGCTCTCGTCCGTAAGGGGGACATTACTGTACACCGCCGGGCCCCAGGGCATGTAGGGTAAAACACTAAACAGATTCTTCAGCTCTGCGGGAGAGAGGGCTGAATCCTTATCCTACAGGAGGAGACACACGATCATCAGCCCAATGAAACTCTAAGCACACAAAGTTCATTAGAGGATCAGATCCGTCAGTGTTAGCGCTCACCTCATCATACTTATCAAAGAGCTTCTGGAGGAACTGATGACCCAGATGATTCAACTCCGTCGTACAGCCCACCGGTATTCGCAGTCTGTCACAACACATACAGGTCACTCAAATACTGATTTCTGTTCATGCAATCATATGCTTTCACATGCACAGACGTACGGTGGGTAGAGGTAGTCATCCATCAACTCCAGCGTGTCATCGTAGCCGAATTTACGCAAGATGGTCCAGGTGGTCTCATGACGTCCCCTCTGGATAAAGAGAGTGTTCAAGAACAGGAAACCTACGGGAAACACAAAAGCAAGAGTGTGTAAATTATTATTAAGATACACAAGAGAGTGTGCATAAGGAATATGAATATACGTGTAACGTGTGTTACCGTTGAGTGTGAGTCCGTTGTCCTGGACTCCATCACTGGTGTTCTTCCACACCACTGTTTTCACATCTTCAAGAGCCTGAGGAGCCAGTGGATTCCCGAAACACAATTTCTACACACACATACACATAGGGTTTCCATTAACTCACTGCGACCCTACATACAACAAGTGTATATATATCACAGTGTTGTTATTGTGTTTTTGTTAATTGAAATAAAGCTAAAATAAAATAAAAGCTGAATATTAGATGAAAAATAAAACTTTGAAAACTTAAAAATGCAAATTGTAGCACCTAAATGAAATAAAAAGTACCAAATTTACTAAAACTAAACCTGAAAAATAAATTAAAGCTAAATAGACATTTAAAAAAAAATGACAAAAGCACTTAACAAAATTACTAAATTGTAAACCAAATTTAAAATGAAAGCTGAAAATATAAAAATAAAAGTTAATCCAAAAAAACTTACTATAATAATATATAAATAATACTAAAATATCACTGAAATAAAGATAACACTGAAAAAAATATTTATCATTTAACCCATTTAAAATTCTTAAACAATGTCTCAAATCAATTGCACATAATTCATCATTGCATGTTACTTTAAAGAAAACAATAAAATATAATTTTTCATAATATTTCACGTAACTGTAATAACTTTGTGTACCTTATAAACACCTTTTCTGCTGACTGATAGGCGAGGGAAAACATATTTAAGAAACTTCACATGTTTGATTCAAATCCTGATGGATAAAAATCCTGCCTTACATTATTTTCTGCTGTATAATCTAGTGTTGTCAAATGTACCGACTTCGGTGCCAAGTCGGTACTGAAATTTTAAAAATGTGACGCTTTGAGCGCTGTTGAGCGGATTCGTAAACACCTCTGATTGGCCACTGTGTTCACGTGCTCACCAGATATGTCTGTGATTGGCTTCGATGATCAACACTTCAAAAACATGTTGTAAATAAATAGTCATCAATGACGCTCTTCACCAAGTGCTTACACAGATACACACGGGAGCATTTGAAAGCAGGCGTCTATCAGCAGGACTGCCTGTTTTCAAACGCTCCCATGCGTTGATCATTGTAGCCAATCACAGACATATCTGTTGAGCGTGTGAACACAATGGCCAATCAGAGGTGTTTACGAATCTGCTCAGCACTCAAAGCATCACATTTTTAAAATTTCAGTACCGACTTGGTATTGAAGTCAGTACTTTTGACAACACTAGCATAATCCATTTCAGTCCAAAATGAGCCACATCTGAGAAGTTGTGAATGTTGTTTCATGTTTGTCAGCTCACCTGAAAGCAGTTGAGTTCAGTGTCACTGAGGATGTGATCATTATCCTGATCAGAGATGCTGAAGATTCGACTCAGAGCTCGAACACACTGCGGCTTCAGCTACACAAACACACACAAACCTTCATAATGCCATATGTACTCACAAGGTGAAAAAGATGCAGGGATGTAGTAGTGTGTGTGTACCTGTTTGTCTTCGGGGTCGTAGAGCGGAGCAGTCGGGTGTAGAACGGCCTTCTGGGCGTAATAGAAGAGCTCGGAAATATTCTTCAGATTCTTTGCTGAGCACTGCGGACACAAATACATTCTCATAATCATATATAATCGTATACAGTATTTTTTTTCCTACTATGGTAGTCAATGGGGGGCGAGATCTGCTTGGTTAAAAATATTCTTCTTTTGTGTAAAGCAGAACAAAAAAAAAAAATTTATACAGGTTTGGAACTACAAACCCGATTCCAAAAAAGTTGGGACACTGTACAAATTGTGAATAAAAAAGGAATGCAAAGATGTGGAAGTTTCAAATTTCAATATTTTATTCAGAATACAACATAGATGACATATCAAATGTTTAAACTGAGAAAATTTATCATTTTAAAGGAAAAATAAGTTGATTTTACATTTCATGGCATCAACATCTCAAAAAAGTTGGGACAAGGCCATGTTTACCACTGTGTGGCATCCCCTCTTCTTTTTATAACAGTCTGCAAACGTCTGGGGACTGAGGAGACAAGTTGCTCAAGTTTAGGAATAGGAATGTTGTCCCATTCTTGTCTAATACAGGCTTCTAGTTGCTCAACTGTCTTAGGTCTTCTTTGTCGCATCTTCCTCTTTATGATGCGCCAAATGTTTTCTATGGGTGAAAGATCTGGACTGCAGGCTGGCCATTTCAGTACCCGGATCCTTCTTCTACGCAGCCATGATGTTGTAATTGATGCAGTATGTGGTCTGGCATCGTCATGTTGGAAAATGCAAGGACTTCCCTGAAAGAGATGACGTCTGGATGGGAGCATATGTTGTTCTAGAACTTGGATATACCTTTCAGCATTGATGGTGCCTTTCCAGATGTGTAAGCTGCCCATGCCACACGCACTCATGCAACCCCATACCAGCAGAGATGCAGGCTTCTGAACTGAGCGCTGATAACAACTTGGGTTGTCCTTGTCCTCTTTAGTCCGGATGACATGGCGTCCCAGTTTTCCAAAAAGAACTTCAAATTTTGATTAGTCTGACCACAGAACAGTTTTCCACTTTGCCACATTTTAAATGAGCCTTGGCCCAGAGAAAACGCCTGCGCTTCTGGATCATGTTTAGATATGGCTTCTTTTTTGACCTATAGAGTTTTAGCCAGCAACGGCGAATGGCACGGTGGATTGTGTTCACCGACAATGTTTTCTGGAAGTATTCCTGAGCCCATGTTGTGATTTCCATTACAGTAGCATTCCTGTATGTGATGCAGTGCCGTCTAAGGGCCCGAAGATCACGGGCATCCAGTATGGTTTTCCGGCCTTGACCCTTACGCACAGAGATTGTTCCAGATTCTCTGAATCTTTGGATGATATTATGCACTGTAGATGATGATAACTTCAAACTCTTTGCAATTTTTCTCTGAGAAACTCCTTTCTGATATTGCTCCACTATTTTTCCCGCAGCAGCACTGGGGAATTGGTGATCCTCTGCCCATCTTGACTTCTGAGAGACACTGCCACTCTGAGAGGCTCTTTTTATACCCAATCATGTTGCCAATTGACCTAATAAGTTGCAAATTGGTCCTCCAGCTGTTCCTTATATGTACATTTAACTTTTCCGGCCTCTTATTGCTACCTGTCCCAACTTTTTTGGAATGTGTAGCTCTCATGAAATCCAAAATGAGCCAATATTTGGCATGACATTTCAAAATGTCTCACTTTCAACATTTGATATGTTATCTATATTCTATTGTAAATAAAATATAAGTTTATGAGATTTGTAAATTATTGCATTCCTTTTTTATTCACAATTTGTACAGTGTCCCAACTTTTTTGGAATCGGGTTTGTACTTGAGGGGGAGTAAATGATGACAGAATTTAATTTTTGGGTGAACTATCCCTTTAAGTCACACGGTTGAATGCATGATTGTGGTTTCATATGCTAATCTATACCCTATGCTGCAGATTATATGTTGGAATGGGATTTTGGTGCATTAGTTGACTGGTAACCATTAGTACAGCAATCCAGCCTCTAAAAGTGATATGAAAATAAAAGTTCGATGTAGACAAACAATAACATTCACAAAGCAAAACATCCTCTCCAGTTGCCCAGTAAACTCTAAAATTAATGACTTGTTCAGAAATGTTTTGGCAAACAACATTCTGAAGGACAAGCCAGTACTCGAGGTCAGCCAATCACAGCAGAGGTCATTCATATATAGAGTTCTTAAAAGGTACAGCTGCAGAAACAGCTTTGTTTAGTTCTCAGCGTCAGAGAGAGGTCATGGAAAACTTAATTATGACTTTCTAATGCAGGAAACCTTGACTAATTTTTTAAGTTGACTTCAGGGGAAAACTAAACTAAAGTAAGTGTGATAAACGACCCTTTCACACATTCATGTGTGTGTCTATATGTGTGAAACATGTCTTTGTGCTTGTGTCAGTGATTCAAACCTCTACACAGGTCTCAATCTCCGAAAACTGGTTCATGATTGGCAGGATGGTTTCCATGGAGCTCCCAGAGCGCAAGTCAGACTTGTTGCCCACGAGGATGATGGGAATCCTACAGCAACAAAAAGAGAGACATTTTTCATGGAAGTCCAAAAAAAAAAAAAAAAAATGTAGATGCGTTTACGTGGGCATCAGAGACATACTTGCTTCCTTTCTCAGCGCCTCCATTGACCAGCGGAATCCATTTAGTCCTGATCTGAGAGAAAATACAAGGATAAAATCAGTTCAGAGGAAATAAAAGACAAAAATATAGTGATAATGTTAAAGGACACCCTGAGAAAACCAATACCTTGTCAATGGTTTCCTCTTGCGTGACATCATAAACCACACACACGACATTAGCCTACAAATGAGAAAACAATCATCTTTATTCAGTCAACAATCTATATATATATATATATATATATGTAAACTACCAGCCATAAGTTTGGAATAATTGATATTTTTTGTAATGATTTTAAAAGAAGTCTCTTCTGCACATCAAGGCTGCATTTATTTGGTCAAAAATACAGTAAAAACAGTAATATTGTGAAATATTATTACAATTTAAAATAACTTTTTTCTATTGTAATATTTTAAAATGTAATTTATTTCTGTGATCAAAGCTGAATTTTCAGCATCATTACTCTGAAGACGTGACACTGAAGACTGGAGTAATGATGCTTTTGAATCACAGGAATAAATTACATTTTAAAATAACACACAAACATAATTAGGACACATCTTACCTTTACGATTTCCTCCCTCAACACTTCATCAGACTGTTCAGTTTCTGTAGAGAGACACTGAGTGTTAGTAAAATGCTACAGGGCAAATATTACATCATCTAATACACACACACACACCTGAATAGTCGACTATATGTGTGGGCACTTTCTCAGGTGTGACGTCAGCAGGTATGGTGATCTCCTCCGCCCTGAGAGGAACCTGACGGCACAAACAAATCAGCTTCCTCTTACTGCACCACTCAAACACACTACCAGAGAGGCTCATGGGTAAACTCACCTGCTCAGGAAACTCCTCTCCGACCAGAGACATGATGAGAGAGGTCTTTCCCACTTTGGCTAGAGGAAAAAAATAGAAAAAATATATTCCCAATATAAATGCATTCCCACCGGCTCATTTTACTCTAGATTTGTGAAATGTCACATGATCTATGGCTACACCACAATCGCAAGCTCTTCTGCGGTGATTTCCTTTGCAAATCAGTGTGGCTTTAGTTTGATTTCCAGTTTTATACTTGTGTTTTTCCACTCCTTCATCAGTGCTCAATCTCAGTCAGGCTGCACATGTGACATGTTTTGAGTTAAAAGTAGCCACTGTCAAACTTTCATAAATGTTGCTCTTAAAAGAATAGTTCACCCAAAAATTAAAATTATCCCAGGATTTACTCACCCTCAAGCCATCCTAGGTGTATATGACTATCTTCTTTCAGATGAAGACAATAAGAGATATATTTAATAATATCCTGATTCTTCTTAATGTTTTTGAAGCTCCAAAAAGTGCATCCATCCATCATAAAAGTAATCCATACGACACCAGAGGGTTAATAAAGGCCTTCTGAAGTGAAGCGATGCGTTTTCGTGAGAAAAATTTCCATATTTATAAACTATAATCACTGATTACGCACGTACGGCTGTTGCTGGAAGCCAGTGATTATAGTTTATCATTTTAAATATGGATATTTTTCTTACAAAAACCCATCGCTTTGCTTCAGAAGGACTTAATTAACCCCCTGGAGTCGTATGGATTACTTTTATGATGGATGGATGCACTTTTTGGGCTTCAAAATCTCAAGCCCCATTCACTCCCATTATAAAGCTTGGAAAAGCCAGAATATTTTTTAATGTAACTCTGACTGTATTCGTCTGAAAGAAAATAGTCATATACACCTAGGATGGCTTGAGGGTGAGTAAATCATGGAATAATTTCATTTGTGGGTGAACTATCCTTATAACTGGTCACTCCTACAGGCGTTCACCTTGAGCTGATAAGGTTAGATAAGAGATACTAATAAGGACACTACTGAAATAAATATAACACTAATGCTGAAATAAAGCATGCGTGTGCTGCCAAAGAAATGACACTATAGGCTGTATCATTTACGGAAGCATGTTTCTGACACAGAATAAAAAAATAGAATTGGAATATAATATATTAGAAATATATATATATATATATATATATATATATATATATAAATCAATGTTGAAATATTTTGTTGCTTAATAGTTTATTTTCAGCATTAATAATAGTAAGAAATGTTATACAAATCAGCATTTTACAATGATTTCTGAAGGATCATGTGACACTAAAGACTGGAGTAATGATGCTGAAAATTCAGCTTTGATCACAGGAATAAATTAGATTTTAAAATATATTAAAACAGATAACGGCTATTTTAAATTTTAATAATATTTCACAGTATTTTACTGTATTTCTGATCAAATAAATGTAGCCTTGGTGAGCAGAAGAGACTTTAAAAAAAAAAAAATAAAAAAAAACCCGGTAGTGTAAATCCCCAGCATTATGATCCAGGTTGAAGTCTTCCTCTAGGAATACGTGCATTGTGTCACACGTGCTGGAGGATCTGTTTACTCTTCACTTTTCTAGGCACAAACTCCACACCTTGATTTGATAGTTACCATGTCAACACCATTATCAATCACTCACCGAAGAATTAATGAGCAGATTTAGTCATTCTAACTAAAATCACGAGGATTAAGAAATAGATAAATTCTTTCACGACGAGCAAAACTACTCAAAAAAATCAAAACAACCCAATACATTAATGTGGAGTTAACGTGGAGTTTTTCAAAATGCATGTATATATATGAATATCTATCACATGCAAATATCTACTAAATAAAACACATATGTGGGTGTTTAATTAATCAATATAAAGTGACTAATTAGACTTCTAGAGTTTGACTGAACTGTCACTAGCCTGTAATTTGTGTGAACAACTTGCTCACTTGTTATTAAAGTTCATTTTCGTGTGTTTTGATTTTGCATGATGGCAAACAACAGATTAAACAAAAAAATTAAAGCACTAAATTAACTGATAATGCAAGAATGCAGTGTGTTTACTTCCGATCATTTCTGCAGCAGCTCAAGGTTGAGGGTTAGCGCTCTCTAATCATGCTAACTTTCATTAAACTGTCACATTTACTTCCCTTGATATTAAAAAAACAAAATAACATCTTACGTTCCCCCAACAGCAGTATCCGGACATCGCGTTTCATTTCACTCCACTCTCTATTGAACTCTCCGACAAGCTGCGTCTATCTTTGCCAAAAACTTCAAATTCAATTCAAAGCTCAGTGCTAGTTTCTGACTAGCCCCATTCCAGCGAAAGAAACTGGCACCGCTACTGACTTCCGGTTGGAGCCCAAATGGAGCGCCCTCTACTGTGCATTTCCTTCGTTTTTTACATCAACTTATTTAAATATTACTTAGATTTACTTCAACTTATTTAATATTATTATTTATTTTCTATATTCTCTATTTCTGAGTACATTATACAGTGTCATGGCTTATAATTTTATTTTATATTATATTAATTGAGCTTTGTTTACTCTGACTGAATTAATAATTTAATAGGGATTAGATTAAATAATATAATTACCTTGAATATATTGGTCCATACTGGTAGTAATTTATGGAAAATAATTTATAATTCCATTAGAAGCACTAAAACATTAATAATTCATATTATACTGCATTACATTAAAATATTAAAAACTAATAATTCATATAAAATGTTCTTTTTCAAATCAAAAAAAGCATTTGAAAAACATAAGCTATATTATATTCATATTTTAAATTAGATGAGCCAAAGGTCTGTGAAGAATTATCTAATGTTCGTTAAGGACATATTAATGAAAGTTATTATGTGTTAAAATCAGGTTCTGTTTTACTGTAACTGTGTGTCAGTGGCTTTATTTAATGCAAACATGAGTATTTCAGATTTTTTAAGAATTTTATTTCTGAGCATCAAAGTGCATGACAATTTCAGAGTATTTCTAACAAGCAAAATATTTTGAAACAGTGTAAGAAATATTAAAGTAAAATGTATTTAAAAAATTTAAAACAAATGAAAAGATTACAAAAACTGCCATTAATAAAAGTTCAAGTCATGCTAACTGGATGCAAAACATGGCAGAACTGCTCTGCTACATCAATACATCAACATTTCTACTAAACAGAAACGCAAAATCTGACTACTGCAATCCAAACGGAGAGGGATCGAACTATTAAACCCCACGGATGAACATCCAACAGTAGCATTAGTGTTCTCCTAACATTATAAGCCGTGCACAGACCACAGCAAGAGCTCATTATGAGCAGCAGTGAAGAGCTGAGATCCAGACCAGCTGAAGCTGCACACCTGAACCGAGTCACTATGAGATGCGAAATCCTGAAAACGACCGCTGGAGGAATGAATCAGCTTCAGGACGCGCTCTGAAACACAAGACATCACCGTTAGAGGACTGTATAGCTCTCAAACACTTTGCTGTTATGTTGTAAGATGGCACAGGCACACTAACGGTTTGATCCGACAGCGAGCAGCCTTCCAGTTGAACACAGACTGAGACATAGTGCCCAATCGGCCAGAGAGATCGTCCTCAAAACCTGTAAAACAAAAAAACACACACATTAAACCAATGCATCATTATCTCACAATCTCCTTCAATTGGCCAATAAAATTGTGTGGAGACAAATACAGTCATGGTTATAAAGGCCGAGAGTGAATAAATGTGTTGTTTCATGTCAGTCCATCAGTGTTTGAGTACCTGTTTTTTGTAAAGACAGTAAAAGATGATTTCCTTTTCCACAGCGTAGCCAGTGTAAACCACCACTCCTCTCTCACTGGGGCTGAACGCGGCCAGACTGGGTGGTAATGCAAGAACATCCTGATTAAAAAAAGACAAAGTTGTATCAAACGTTATTTCTTAAGACTTTTCAACCATAATAGTAATCTTTGAATGATCAGAGCAGCTCAATAAGACAAAGTACATAATATATGAACAAGTTCAGGGCATATTTATATGTTTAATTAATTTTCAGTGTGTCAATCACCTCTGGTGGGCTGGGTGCTGGGAACGTCAGCCAATCAAGCAGCTCACATTTATCCTTCGTCCAATCAGCAGCCCAGATGCTGACACGCCTGTCTGCGCTCACGGCCAACCAGAGCTCATTTCCCTCCAGACCAAACTCCTTATACTATTAGACATTTATATCAACACACACACAGACACATTAAATCACTCACCAGTAGGACTGCACGATTTAAGTAAAAAAAAAATATATATATATTTTTCTGATAAAAATTGCAATTGCGATTTACAATGTGATTTACAAAAAAAAAAAAAAAAACAAATTTGGCTGAGCAAGTTTGTAGGGCTGTACAATTTGGCCCAAAATTTTGAGATTATATGTTAATATGACCATAATAATGATAATAATAATAATAATAATAATAATTATTATTATTATTATTATTATTATTATAAACAATAATATGTAATAATATAAAAATAGGAAAATAATAATAAAAATAAATTATAATTATATTTAGAATAATACAAATCATTATAATTATTATAGAATTTTTTTCTTAAATAATTTTATTTTACAGTGAAATATTTCAATAGTAAAATTTCTTGTTTTGTTTAATATTTTCTTTAGTAAAAAAAAAAATTATAAAAATAATTTTTATTTTGTTATAATAATAATAATAATAATAATAATTATTATTATTGCAGTAACAATCATTTATTTGTATTAGAAAATAATAGAAAATATTAAATAAAACAAGACATTTTACTATTGTAATATTTCACTGTAAAATAAAAAAATCAAGTATTTAAAAATAATATAATAATGTATTATTTTTAATTTTATTAATTTATTATTAATAATTTATTATTTGTAATAATTATAAAAATAATAAGAAGTATTATTTTGTTATAATAATAATAATAATTATTATTATTATTATTGCAATAACAATAATTTATTTTTATTAGAAAATAGAAAATATTAAATAAAACAAGACATTTTACTATTGTGATATTTCACTGTAAAATAAAAAAATAGAGTATTTAAAAATAATAAAATAATTTATTATTTTTTAATTTTATTAATTTATTATTATAATATTTATTACTTTATTTTTCAGTACAACTGTACAATACTTTTTGTGGCTGTCTTCATTTCTTCATTTTCAAATACCATATGAGCTGCTCACATGTAAAAGAACAAAGTCACTCTGAAACACGTAAGTATCTGGACACTTTGTTGTAACAATGTCATTGAATATATGTATCTTTGTGTCTCAAATGCTGCAGGATCTTTTCTCTTCACTAACGTTCACTTTTCTTCTTCATGTTTGAGGTCTTAATGTCTTTGAATAAAATTCATGCATTTTTAGTGTGATTTAAGTGTCCAAATACTTTTTGAGTATGGCCCACAATTCCACATCATACACAATGTTGAGTCATTTGCCTTACAAAACAGAAAAACAAGGACACACACACACACACACACATATGCACAAACCTGTTTGCTGGTGCACTGCACTGTAGTTATAGGCGCCCCTTTGTGGTCACTGATGGTGCGTACAGTGACTCCAGTGACGGGACTGCTGACGGTAATGAGACCATCACGACCACCAGACAACAGCACATGACCTACACATACACACACATGCATATAGTGAACATAAACACACAAACGATCAGACACAGGACACTGGGTCTCACACACACTCTCTCTCTCACCGTAGTGTGAGTACTGCAACGCACACACAGACACAGGCTGAGGTTGTAGTTTCAGCTCCATTTCGGCCGACTCCAGATTGAAGATCCTCACAGTACCGTCGCTGTAACCGCCTGCGACACACGTACGGCCGCTGGGCTCAAACACACCCCTCGGAGGACTCCAACACACACACTCACAGCTCTGCAATACAGAGAAATCGCCATACAAACACACAATTAAACAATAATGAACTGCAATGAATGAAAGCTGAATTTTCAGCATCATTACTCCAGTCTTCAGTGTCACATGATCCTTCAGAAATCATTCTAATATGCTGATTTGCTGCTCATGAAACATTTCTTATTGTTATTAATGTTGAAAACAGTTGTGCTGCTTCACATTTTTCTGGAAACCGAGACTTTTATTGCAAGATTCTTTGATGACTAGAAAGTGGGAAAAAAACAGCATTTATTTGAAATAAAAATCTTTTGTAATATTCAATTTAATCAATTTAATGCATCCTTGCAGAATAAAATAAAAAAGCTAACCCCAAACGTAAAAGTACTGTACATCGAAGTACAAGGTTTTGCCATTCAAACATTTTTTTGGATTATCGCATTTGAAAATTCTGAATTGAAACACCAAAATTTGCATTAAAAACTTGCTTGAAGTGGATACATTATTCAGTATGAAGTCATGCACAGAAAGTAGGTTGGAAAGACTTTAAAGTTTGAACAATGTAAGGCTGAACACCGTTACTGACAATCCTCATTTTGTCTGCGTGAGATTCTCCAGCTTTGTTGTTGTTGTTGAGCAACCGAAGCCAGAGCCAAAGCTCCGCCCTCATCCGGGAGCAGCAGCTCATTTGCATTTAAAGGGACACACACAAAAACGGCGTGTTTTTGCTCACACCCAAATAGAGGCAAATTTGACAAGCTATAATAAATGATCTGTGGGGTATTTTGAGCTGAAACTTCACAGACACATTCTAGGGACATATTACATCTTGTAAAAGGGGCATTATAGGTCCCCTTTAAAATCTATGCTGACATTAAAAAAAGTCATGTGACAGAATAATGTGCTCAGATGATTGGCTACTGTTGTCATCCCAGACACAAGGCATCTGCCTCAGCAAACAGTTCATCTGAGTATACTGCAAATTAACCTTAAACTGTGCCGTCCTGCCCACATATAGCATCAGTGTGTTTATTCTCACCTGGTTAAGCACCTGAAACTGCACCAGCAGCTCGTGGCTCTGCAGCGCCCAAACTCTCACACTGCCGTCCTGCCCACACGTGACGAAATTCTTCTCATCTGGACTACAAACCACACCGTTCACCTGGGGTAGTTTTGGTAGAAGCAGCTGCTTTTAGAATCGTTTCGGATTCATTTCAACTTTCTGTTTCTGGAAGGTTCTGCTATGGATGAACTTCACAGCTAAAAACAGGTCTAAAGATCGGCAGGGATAAAATGTACCTTGCTCTTATGTCCGCTGATCAGACGTATACTGGTGCTGTCGGCCCAGTTGATATACCACAGGGTTCCCGCAGTCGTACCCACAATCCCCATGTCCATGGCATCATCAAACGCTGCACTGACCACTGTCCCGTCCAACAGCAGTTCTTGTTCAAGCTGCACCTGAGCTCTTGCAGGTTCAGAACAAGTGAAGCTCATTTTAATTGTTTTTACAAAGTGAAAGTGACAACATTTTCTTCTATGGTAATTAGGACAAAATAAATTATCTCAAAATCTCTAAATTATGACTTTGACAATTGTGACTTAAATACATGCAACTTATTTCTCATAACCACGACTATATTTCACAATGTGGCTCACTATTTTGACTTAGAATTTTTGCATAATTGCAAGTTTTTTCTCATGATTAAGATTAAATCTTACCATTGCGACTTTATTTCACACAATGTGACTTTACATCTCAGTTTAAACTACACCTCAATTATATTTTAATTTTTCATTATTGAGCTGGAAATGGGCCTCTATATGTAACATATATTACCATTTAAAAGTTTGGGGTCAATAAGACTTTTTTAAATAAATTCGTTTTGCATTAAATTAATTTCAAGTGACAGTAAAGACATTTATAATGTTATAAAAGATTTCTATTTCAAAAAAATTGTTCTATTCCTCTAAGAACCCTGAAAAAAATATCATGGTTTTCACAAAAATATGAAGCAGCACAAATGTTTTCAACATTGATAATAATAATAATTGTTTCTTGAGCATCAAATCATCATGATTTTCAGAATGATTTCTGAAGGATCATGTGACACTGAAGACTGAGGTAATGATGCTGAAAATTCAGCTTTAATATAAATAAATCATAAATTAAATTTTAAAATATATTCAAATAGAAAACAGCTATTTTAAATTGTGATAATATTTCACAATATTGCTATTTTACTTTATTTTTGACCAAATAAACGCAGCCTTGATGAATCTTCTTTCAAAAACATTTTAAAAATCTTACCGACCCCAAAATTTTGAACAGAAGTGTGTATATAGAGAGAGAGTTTAACTTTCATTGCTGAAAGAGATAAAGCGAGTGTTTGCATGCTTACCCATCATCCTGTCCTGCGCTGCTCTTGTTATTTGGGTTACTGAGATTCTGGACTGAAGCTACAGACCACAGTCTCAATTTTTTGGTGTTACTCCCTGTGACCAGCTTATTCCCACGGCAAACTAACACACCTACACAAATGCACACAAAAACACTTAATTACGATCACTTCCTGGTTATACTGTGTCCCAATGACCCGAATCACAAATGTGATCAACACATTTCTCACACACACACACACACACACCTATCTCTCCTCCATCTGCTTCCCAGGTCACAAAGCAGCGCTGTGTGTTACAGTCCCACACACACACGTGGCCGCTGTTTGTGCCCGTGTACAGGATACGGCGAGTGTTATAGCACAGCGATGTCACCTCTGCCTGCCCTACTGCATCCGGTAAGCCCACTTTCTGCGTCTGCAGGAGGAGGAAAGCAGATTTATCAACTTTCTTCTTTGCAACAGTGCATGCATGCATTGCAGAAAGATTCTTTTCATGCAAACTGTGTCTGTACATACCTGAAGTTCTGAAGTTTTGTTATCATGTGTTTGTATTTGAGTAAAAACAACAGCACTGCTGCCGATGAGCATCAACTCGTTAGCAGTAAACGGGCAGAAGGAAGCATCATGCAGCGGGATGGATATCTGAACGGTACAGAGCAGCTCAAACGATCGAGTGCTCCACAGCGCCACCACCGGCTCAGAAAAATCACCTAAGAGCATTTCATACTGCATCAATACAAATGATTCATTATAAAGACACAAGATTTATAATATAATGCAAAATATTAAACACTGACCCACTGAGAGGAGGTACATGTCATCCCTGGAAAATGTAAGGCTCTGCACCGCCCCCTTGTGATAGGAGAGGCGGTTTCTACAGGAACCATCTGACACGTTCCATATGCAGATGAGGCTGCTGTGTGAAGCTCCGCCCCCTGACGCAGATGCAACAATCTGCCGAGCAAATCAGACAGAGGCTCCTAAATTTTGCTAACAATCATTAGCAAAGCATTACCAAGTGGTGGAAACAGAGGAACAGTGTGTGATTTATATATTTGTAGTATATACACTAAATCATGCGTGTGTGGTACCTGTGCATCATGGGTGACGGCAAGCGTTGAGATCTCCTCTGTGTGACCGAACCACTGTCTCTGTGAGCCTGTGTGAAGATCCTCCACGACGACAACACATCCACAGGAGTACACAAATAAACCTGCAAACACACACAAGATGTAGCTAAGTAACAATTGTGTGTATATACATACACACTGAGAAAGGACACACATAAGCACCACTACAAAATATGCACATGCATTTTATGTGATAGACATCATAAAAGAGTTTATATTTGGTTAGTATTTACCGGTGTCTGGATTCCAGACCATATTGCCACGCCCATTGCCATTATAGCCAATCACAGCCTTCAGACTCAACCCCGCCTGTCCTGAGGGCGGAGCTACTACAGTCTAAAACGCGAATAATTGTTTTAGGAGAAAGAAAGTGGTAAAAAAAAGACAGTATACAAAAGAGTTTGTATTGTGTTTTGGTTTAAATGTTAATAATGCACAATTCACTTTTGAGATTAACATATTAATGAATAATTGATAAAAAAAATATACATATATATACACCTGATCTAGCACAGAAGTCTTAAAACGTGGAGTGAAGTGTTTATAACAGTCTGGACGGACTGCCGTGTGACCGTCTCGTATTTTCTCCGTCCTTGATTGACTGGCTGGGAGTGTGGGCGTGTCCTCATTCTTCACCCATTCGGTCACTCTCAGGAAGGAGGTGTGTTTAGGGGGAGGGGAGTGGGTGTGGCCTGCTGTGGGACTGAGCTGCAGTTCAGCTGTAGAATCGCACAGGAAACCTAGAGGAGAAAAGCGTCTGAGATGTAATACTGACACATGAATGAGGACAAATGCTCATGAACACATACCTTCACTGTCCTTCCTCTCACTGGAAAGAAAATTCATAACAGGTGGCGAGGAGGGCTGAA
This sequence comes from Ctenopharyngodon idella, assembly GCF_019924925.1. NCBI lineage: Eukaryota > Metazoa > Chordata > Actinopteri > Cypriniformes > Xenocyprididae > Ctenopharyngodon > Ctenopharyngodon idella. Next base: position 7,973,052 of record NC_067242.1, read on the forward strand.
ATAATGCCTCTCGAGGACTCTCATTGGACAGCTCAGCGCCATTTAACTCCACCCAACTGTGAGCTGAACAATAGGAGCTTATTAAGGATCAATATGCACTTAAAGCTAAGTAGTTAACTTAAAAAATTTGCAATAAACCAACTGCCTTAGGATTAAGTATTATTTTGAATCAAGCTGCCGATATTATACACATAGGCTATGTATATATATATATAGAAGCTTTTCGTACCTGATTTATGAGGGGAGACCTCTATAGCCTGAGACCTGGTAGGAAGAGAGATAGATTTCAACAATTTAAAAAAATCCTAGTTACTTCTAGCAAACAACTAAAATAATGTACAGTATTAAAACCATGTACAGTATTATGGAAAACATAGGTCTTACCTGCAGTGTGAAATCTCTTGTGGGGGTGCCAGGAAGTCCCAGAAAAAGAGGGCGTCACCTGCGGTGACCACACCCATCTGATCAGGCGTGAACCTCACCTGTCTGATGGGCTCAGAGTGACCGATGAACACCTGAAGGAGAAATGAATACAATGATCTCATTTAAAGTCTGTACTCTGTACATCATCAAATCCAGCACTCAAACAAACATACCTGTGAATTGACATCCAGGTGCATGTCATAGTCCCACACCTTCAGAGAGTTCTGACCGGCCGTCAGCAAATAACGGCCATCTTCACTGACAGCCAGAGACACACACTGATTCTTATGCACCTCAGACACCTGCAATTACATTAATAATGATTTGGCTACACTTTATTTTACAGTATGTGCACTTACAGTGTACTTATTCAAGAAAGTACTGGTAATATAAGGTAACTACATGAGTTAAGGTTAGGTTTAGGGGTAGGTTCAGGGTTAGTACCTAGTTATGTAATTGCTAAAATAGTATGTACAAGCAGAAAATGACTGTAAACCAAAGTGCTACCAATGATTTTAATATGTGATACTTAATGTTCTCAGAAAGTATTCGCCCTTCAGTCTTTCACCTGTCTGAGCAGTTGTCCTGTGTGTGTGTCAATCCAGAGGATCTTATTGGCTGAGGTGGTGACGAGCAGGTGTGACAGTGACGTGGGGGAGAAACACACATTCAGGGCAGAGTCCAGCGTTGTGCTCTCAACATCCAGAATGCTCACATCAACCCGGAGCAACTGTGACACACAGAAATAAATGCTATTTAACATGTACAGTATGTCATAGTGTTGTAATTGTTAACAAAACTATTAAAAATAGCTTTCGTTAACTGAAATATAAATATTAGATGAAAAACAAACTGAAATTTTTTTTAGAAAAATTAGAAATTGAAGTAAGTTTAAGTAATAAAATTACTAAAACTAAAAATAATAATAATAATAATAATAATAATAAATTTCATGCTAAATAAAAAAACTAATAAGAATGACAAAAGCACCTAAAACAATTATTGAAACTTAAGCAAATATTAAAATGATGACTAAAAAGCTAATTTAAAATATTAATAAATTATATAATAATATATAAATACTAAAATCACATTATAAATCATCATTTGAAACAATAAATTAAAGAAAAAAAAATAACACAATACACATTTTCAATACAAAAATGTGAGATTTTGATTATGTCCCAGATTCAATGAGATTTAATTGATGGAAATTTTGAAAACTTCTTCATTTATTTATTCATTCATTTTTTTTATTTTTTTTTTTAAAGAAAGTGGAGTGTAGAAGTTGTGATCCAAATGCTCTTACATGTGTCAAGCATGTTCATAAGTCCACTGCATCACAGCTCTGGCAAACATTATGGTTTTGATGTACCTCATTAAGTGACTGTGCTTCCATAATTGTGACGATGTATTCGGTCGGTCCGACCAGCGCTAGACAGCGGCTGTCAGAGCTCACGGCCAAAGTATCCGGGCCACGATTCACACCCCGTGCAACCACATTACCTATTATTGAAAAAATATCAATAATTCAGAATGCCACTTTCACACAGTCCTTCAGATATTTCAGTTCTCTGAAAAGCATGTCTACAAATAAACACAGAAAGCTGAGCTCATCTGAATGTGCTGTGAAGAGGAACTGTCACACATCACACATTACACATTGTGCTGTAAGAACAACCATTTACTCACCCAGAACACGGGCCACATTATGGTCATTTTGAGAAGAGTTGTAGAGTACCAAGTATCCAAGAGCGCCAGCACTAAACAGACACTGACCATCGGGAGAATATATCACACACTCAACTGATCCAGAGTGCTGACTGCAAACACACACACACACACATTAAAGGGTTAGTTCACGCAAAAATGAAAATTCTGTCATTTATTACTCACCCTCGTGCCGTTTTACACCCATAAGACCTTCGTTGATCTTCGGAACACAAATTAAGATATTTTTGTTGAAATCCGATGGCTCTGTGAGGCCTACATAGGGAGCAATGACATTTCCTCTCTCAAGAGGAATTGTCAATCGGATTGTGCCATCGGATTTCAACAAAAATATCTCAATTTGCGTTCCGAAGATTAACGAAGGTCTTACGGGTGTAAAACGGCATGAGGGTGAGTAATAAATGACAGAATTTTCATTTTTGGGTGAACTAACCCTTTAATGTTATGAATTGACGAGAATACTTTTTGTGCGCAAAACAAAAATAACGACTTTACACAGAAATTACACAGGCTAGAGCGCTTGTAAGGACAAATGTCCTTTGAGAGTGTGTATGTACCTGTGTTGGGCGATTAGGCTCGACGTTTGAATATCAAACACTCTGACAGTTCCAGAGCTCGATCCACAGGCGAAGAGAGGCATGCTGGGATGAAACGCAACTGAACAGGGACTTTCATTATCATCAGAGACAAAGTCATAGAGCTGCAAAATGAATTAGAGGCCCAGTATATTAGCTTCAAGGTAATATCAGCGCATGCCTGGTGTCTATGCACGGCCAACAGTATGCAAAAGCTTTAATGATAAACATTCCCATAAATCACCTGTTGCATGGTGTCCATGTCCCACACCCGTACGGTGCTGTCTCTGGACACGGTGGTAACACGCCGTCTAACTCCATCCACACTGAAGCCCAAAACACTCCCTGTGTGTGACCTCATTAATGTACGGTACCCACGGCTACCAACATCCAGGTACCCAAGATTCCCTGCGGTCGTGGCCGCTAGAACTCTCGAGCCGTCTGAGGATACACACACCAAACTGACGGGTCCCTCATGCTCTGTGAACACACCAAAATCTCAGTAATTCATAGAGCTAGTTATAAGCAAGGTTATAATTGGTTGTGAGAGTGATTGACAGGGGAGTACCGACCCGCCTCTAAAAAAACTGATGAGAAGTCAAGTGGCCACAGACGCATGAATCCATCCTCTGAACCGGTCACACAGAACTCAGCACACACACTGATGCTGTTCACCGCAATACCGGCACCTGAAAACACATATTTATAATACAGTCAATATATTCAAATAATAAATAAATAAATTTAAATAAATAAAAAGTAATTAAATTAATTGCTAATCAAATAATAATAATAATTTTATTTAAATATTTTTAATTTAATTTAATTTAACTGTTGCTGAAGAACTGGAATGAATTAAGAATTGTTTTGAACTCCCTTTTCAAATTCTAAATCAAATCAACACGTGAGGTGTCTAAAAAGACCCACCATTAGACAGAACAGAATGAAATAACGCTTTTTAAGGCCCTTTTACACATACTGACAAGAACATTGAGGAAAGAAACAAACAGGTAGAAACGTAATCAGCAATGATATGAGCCATAATCAAACTTGTGTCGCTCACAAAATTTTCACCTGTGCTAAAGGTCTGTTTCTCCCTTTGGTGGGCGTGGCTTTCCTGAGCCGGGAGGAGCCTCCTTATGTTTTTTATCCCCACGGCAACATAGTCGATCTCTAGGATGTGACCACTCCTACTGCTGACAAACCTGCTCCAATCACAAAACACAATGAGATCAAGATCAAATGACAATTAATGTCTGTATGCTACAGTAATTACGCTTATTTAAATAATTTGTTGGTCATTTATCATGTCTCACAGCGTGCGATCATCCACTGGATGGTCCTGAGTGTATCCCTGCTCAAAGCCGAGGTCAGTAAACTCCAGATTGTGATACTGTCCAAGATCCACAGGACAAGAGCGTAGAGAGCCACCACGTACACGCCATAGTCGCACGTTACCTAAACCACACGACACCATACTGCACAAACAAACACAAAATATACACTTATTATTGATTAAAAACTGAGGTAGAATTGAGGTTAATAACATTAGCTAGTAACCCTGTTAATGATATTGATCATATTGTACATGTATTTGCATCACAACTAATTCCCACTCCACATTAAACCTCTAACAGGTTTAGATTGGCTCTAATTACAATACAAGTTTGTATGCGCACCGTGTGTCATCAAAAAAGGCTATCTTCATCATCTGGATGTCCACGTCTGTGTGTGCTTTAGCTAAGACTGGAACCACACTTCCTTCTGCCACACGCCGAGTGTTCCAAAGGATCACCGTCTAAACAAGCAAATCAAATAATTAATATAAACATACACAATATAAATAAAAGCATAGCCCTTCACATGCAAAACACTCACAGTTTTGTTGTGACGGTCTTTCCCTACGCCACACAGCACTCCTCCACTCTGAGAGAAACTAAAACAACAACATCACCTGATGAACCTTAAGAAATCCAGCTGCCATTGTACTGTGTTGTATATGTGTGTTTGGTGTACCTTAGCAGATTCAGAGCATGCGTGTGTGTGGGAATAATGGTTTGACACACTCCTCCGCTGTAGCTCCAGAGACGAATCAGACTGTTTGCGCCCGTCTGAGCCGATGCCAACACAGTAGAACTGGCATTTAACGCCAGAGCTGAGACCTGACAAACAACAGGAACACATCAACAGGAAAATCAAGGCCAGCTAACTGTCACTGCTGTCACTTTAAGACCTGACACATGGATCCATTATACTGTTACACATCCGTTTTCTTTCTTGACTGTTTACGTTCACTCAAAACATAACTGACTGTGTTTATGTGAATACTTGCCAAGACCAGCATTTTGACATTATTTAGTGTATTTGAATGTTTATAAGCAGCAAAAAAGAACTCGATTTAGTACTGAGAGGCGGCTTTATGTGCGCACACTTTGGCGTGAGCGCAAAATCTGTGGGAATGAGTAAAATTATGCGCACTATGTGCAATCCCATGCCGAAATTCAAACCCTGTAACACCAACAATATTCATCCGGAGCAAATTAAACGAGTTAGGGGAGGCGGGTTTGTGTGTCAACTCGCTGTTGGAGAGATGAGAGAGGGAGAAAGCACAGCTGGTATCGTGTATCTATTCTGCAGAAAATGAGTATTGTCAAGCCCTGACTGTGACCATCAGTTAGACTCTATACTAATGTGACAAGTTGCTACATTGCTTAGCATAATAATAATTATTATTATTATTTTTTATTTAAATTATATTAAATAAAATATTCTTTGTATATAATGTTTATTTATTTATGTGTTATTAATACTATTATTGCTATATAATATCATGTATAATAAAATCTAATGTTATGCATTATTGTCTTAATTATTAATAATAATAATAATAATATATGCATATATTTTAATGAATTTAACTTATTTTTTACATTTTAAATTTTATTTTTATTAGATTAGAAATATTAAAACTATTAAAAAACATTATCGTTTATCATATTGCTATTATAACTAATTTATAAAAGCAATAAGTCACTCTAAAAGCTGTGGGTTACAGTGTTTGTACCATGATTAAAGGGTTAGTTCACCCAAAAATGAGAATAATGTCATTTAATACTCACGCTCATGCCGTTCCACACCCGTAAGACCTTCTTTAATCTTCGGAATGCAAATTAAGATATTTTTGTTGAAATCCGATGGCTCAGTGAGGCCTCCATAGCCAGCATTGACATTTCCTCTCTCAAGATACATAAATGTACTAAAAACATATTTAAATCAGTTCATGTGAGTACAGTGGTTCAATATTAATATTATAAAGTGATGAGAATATTTTTGGTGTGCCAAAAAAACAAAATAATGACTTATATAGTGATGGCCGATTTCAAAACACTGTTTCAGGAAGCTTTGGAGCGTTATGAATCAGCGTGTCGAATCATGATTCGGATCGCGTGTCAAACCGCCAAACTGCTGAAATCACGTGACTTTGGCACTCTGAACCGCTGATTCGATACACTGATTCATAACGCTCCGAAGCTTCCTGAAGCAGTGTTTTGAAATCGGCCATCACTATATAAGTCGTTGTTTTGTTTTTTTGGCGCACCAAAAATATTCTCGTCGCTTTATAATATTAATATTGAACCACTGTACTCACATGAACTGATTTAAATATGTTTTTAGTACATTAATGGATCTTGAGAGAGGAAAAGCGTTCCGAAGATTAGCGAAGGTCTTACGGGTGTGTAACGGCATGAGGGTGAGTAATAAATGACATTATTTTCATTTTTGGGTGAACTAACCCTTTAAGGGATTTTACTCTACTTCACATCATGCATGACACCACTAAACCATGGTAAAATCACTAAGTTATGTGTGTGTGAGTGAGAAAGACCTTATCGGTGTGTCCGATGAAGAATCTCTGTTTTCCAGAGGAAACAGTCATGCTGATGATAATGGCATGACAGGGATACACAACTTCCTCCCCATCTGAGCTCCATACAGCCTGAGAGAAGGACAATTTGAAAGAAAGCACAGTAAGTGTACCATATGATATTCATGATTCTGAAACAAATCATGAAATCAATTTTCAAAAATATGCAGTAGACACAAATGTAACACACAAGGTTTCAAATTCGCAGACTCAAACTGCATTTTGGATTTGTCTTTGAAGATTATCAGTTATCTAGGTCATTGCAGAATGTTCTAGTAGATTGATTCAGGTCAGATAGATGTGTATTTCCTGTGTCTTCAGAGAATCACATTCAGTTGGCCAGAATAAACCTACTAGAACACCGGGTTATTATTAAAGAAATTATAAACAATTATTGAATTCTGTAATCAATGTATTTAATTTTCACTGCCAGATGATGCATTTTTACACCTCTAATGTTTTCTGTGTGTGTGTGTGTGTGTGTGTGTGTGTGTGTGTGTGTGTGTGTGTGTGTGTGTCACTCACACATCTCACTGTAGCTCCTCCGAAGCCAATAATTCTGTTCAGCTTCAGAATGGGGTCAGGATACAACTTCTGAAACATATACAGAAACCCTCCAAATGACCATTGCACACAAAAAGAGCTGTAGATATATGCACAGCCTTTATCATCTAAACCTTTCTTCAGCATGCATTTATGCTGTTAGTCTGTGTTGTCCTGGAGATAAATAAATGTGTTCATGTGTGGTTAACCTGTGGCCGCTTTACTGGTTGGTCAGAAGACAGAGAGACAGGTCGAGGAGATGCTGCATTAATGACCTAAGAAGAAACATTCTGATTGGTTTATTCACATTATTATTGCTTTTAAAAAGCAAGTGTCACATTTGTTTAATTTACAATAACATGCATTGATGAAAGTGCACAGGAACATTTATTATGAAAGTAAAGAGGGTCTTAATATAATGTTGATTCAAAGTAAGACCCAGTATTTTTCTTAGCTTATCATTGTTAGGATATTCTTGGATCTACAGTACTTACTGTGATTTCCTCCTCACTGTCTGTGATGTGGGTGTAGACGTCATCCTCGCAACGCGCATATACGTGTACTCCAGCATCATCAGCACACACTACTGTGACCTCTTCACCTGCCTGCGACATTTGACCTGGTGACCCCGGGCTCTCTGAGCCTCCAGAGGGTGTATAAATCAGTTCGGGCAGACTTGTTTTCTGGATCACCGAACGCTGTTTAGTGCTCTACTCAGAGAGAAAGGAGAGAAAGGGAGAAAGTAGTCATTAGGGCCTGTGTATGTCAACATTAGTTGCACTGAAATAAAGGTCAACTGAAGTTCACACACAAACACTTGTGCAGATTTGGGGGTGGTGATCTGCTGGATGAGGGAGACTCTGTCTTGAACTGGTTTACTGAGGCTCACGATGCGACTCTCTTCTCTTTGAGGGCTCTTTTCAGTCGAGACTTCTGCAGAGTGACCACATGGTTTCATCAGATAAAATGTACATTGTTGTGTGCGATTGTGTGTGTTTACACGCTGAAGACTCACTTTTAGCTGCACTGTTGGATCCTTTCTGTATGGAATCAAATGGTAACTTTGTTCCATCTGAGGGAAATCTGTCAATCACACACAAGAAAAAGCAAATAATAAAAATTACGAGCACATAACAAAATTACTAAGACTTATACTAAAAGATAATAGTATTATAATAGTAAACAGTTATACTAAAATAACACTGATACAGGAATATTCAGATGATTGTACGCATATAAACATTGTATTCAGAATAATGGCTGCAACATGAATATATTGTCCTTAAATTGAATTTGATGTGCATATAAACATAGTCATCGTTGATTATGAAAGTGATACTACATGGACCACCTATTTCTTTAAGCAAGGTGTCCATTTAACAGGAAATGTGCATTTTCAAAGTAGTGGCACTCACCTAATATAATCATATAAGTTATGCCAGCTCTGTCCTTTGGGTACAGGGAAACACATTTCTCTGGGCATCGGGGCAGTGCCATCTGGCAACATCACACCAGATTGCCTGAACTCAGAAAATGACAGACCTACAAAAAATTGTGTAATAATAATACATTTCATTTACACAGCACTGTTCCAAGACCCTTCACAAGACTGACATTACATTTTATACAGTTCACAACCTGCAACTGTAACAGGAACAAAGTACCTGGATCAAACAGCAGGTCACTGGTGATGATGTTTTTAACGGACATATTGGCACAGAGTTTGATGCTCTTAAGGTGACTGTGTGTTCTGTTTAGATAAACCGAGAGCACGTAACATAGGTCCATCGTCAAACACGTCCACCTTGTGCTTGACGGTGCTGGGCCCACTAAACCTGTAATGCACAAGTTATCAATCAGCAATCACAAAAAACGCTTCCTGCATGTAGAAAACATCATAATAAACCTGGCAAGAGTGAGATGATAATAAAACAATGAATGTCTACCTTGTTTAGCAGTACTGGCTGTATTCTCATACACTGAACCATGTGCGGCTCCACACAGAAAAGGGAACTGCAGCCATGTCGCCGTGGACTTGAACTCTTTGAACATGTTAGAGAATGACACACGGATCACCTGACCCTCCTGAATGATGAACAAAGCAACATAGAGTGATATACAGGACAGTTACGTTATTATTAATAAAAACTAAAACTGAAAACATAGAGATGTCTGTATCATTAAACAGTTATGCATATAAAACTACACTTTTCACCTCAGCAGTAATGTCCAGGTGCACAATGAAGTGTTTGTTTGGGCTGGGTCTGAACAGCAGGTAGAGGAACCGGCCGGTGAGACCCAGAGACTGGCTGCTGGTTTTGGGAAGCAGGATGTAGTTACTGGCCGGTACGGAGCCACGGATCCGGAACACACAACATTTCAGGTTCTTATCCTAACAATAAACAATACAGCATGATAAATACATACAAACAACATATATTGAATGCTAATAAGAATCCTGTGCAGCAAGAACATCATATTATAGTATTACGAGAAAGGAATAAACCTCCTACCATGTATGTGGTGACATCTCCCTCTTTGGTGACTTTCTTCCATTCTTCTATCTTCATGTGTTTGAAGATGTTCACATACGGCTGCTGCCACAGAGCTGATGGAGAGATTCAGACACAACAATCACTGTTGTCCACCCTGCATGTGTGCTGTACATTGTTAAAAGCATTGTGAGCAAGAGTAATACATTTAAAAATACATTTTATTAAAATAAATGCATTAATTAAAATATAAATATAGCTGTTTTTTAAATTTTAGGATGAGGGTGGTTATATTAGGGTGTCCATGGCATCTAAAAGATTGAAAACCCCTGGTCTATAGTATATAATGTGCACTTTACTGCACTGTATATTTCAAATTGTATTATACAACATTGGATATTGTGCTCTGCTGTACTGTATATTGTGCTATACTGTATCTTCCGTCTTTTAAATAAAAAATAACTCAGTCCAGGTCCATTTCAGGAGCTCATTACTCAGTGAAGTGATTTAATAGGGTAATGTAATCTTACCTCTGGAAGACATTGTTTACTTCACAGATCTGATTCACCTGTTGACAGCTAACAAACTGTAACAGTTAGCTCCCAAAGTACGAACAAAATTAATTCACTTCCATTCCCTACATGTCCAGAAAGATTTTATCCATCACAACACCGCAGTTCATCGCCATACAGATATTAACTTAAGATTTTGTACATGTTATGAGGGTTTTGCAGGTCTGCCAGTTTGTTGTGTTGTTGATGAACCGCTCCACACTCGCGCTGCAGAGACCGCCGCAACGCGTTCGAACGGCATGACGTAAGGCTTACGCATCATGCCCAAAACTGTGAATCGCCGAAAAACAGTGCAGATAAATATATTTTTATTTTATTTATAAGCATGTTTTAATAATCATGGGAAAATTTCATGTACATATACAAAATGTGCAGGCGTAATTGTGTACATTTCCCCTAAAAGTCACAGAACACACGAGAGCTATTGAAAAAAAATGAAATAATACTGCAAAGAGAACTATTTTTTTGCTTTTTAATATTTCTAATTTTGTGAATTAATAGTTGTATTTTACATTTCTAGATATTGTTTGTATATTTTTATATATTATAATCTAAAAAAAAATCGTTTAAAAAAATTAACTTAGTTATTGATTATATTGTACATTCCATCAGATAATTGTTGAGATCATTATTATTATGATATACCAGACGTAAATGTTTCTACTTTAATTTTTGCAAGAAAATAGTTTTCAGATGAGCATCCTCAGAAAACGCGTTTCCTATTTGTAATTTTGTTTGTCCTTATTGGGCTCCCATAGGTCCGTTTGGATGCCATAGTGACGAGCACAGCAACAGGACGCTTATGCAAAGGCAAGAATTCCGCTTTTATGCTAATTATCACTCTTATTTGACATGATTGACGACTAAAACGGTAACAGTTTTGTTATAATTATCGAATGGCAGCATTTGGATATGAATTTGAGAGGGAAGGTAAAAGACGACTGTCAAGCTGGCTTAACTGCTGTTTATCTGCTTGTTGAAATTAGTATATTTGCCCCTCAACAACAAGTTATTCAAAAATTATCTCTCATATATATATACATACATACATACATATATAGCTTTCAATGAGATTTGAAGTCTTAACTATGTGTACATTAACAATTAAAGTGGAAAGTGGATTTTAGTGGTGGAATGTGTGATTTTTCTTCTTGTCTACTAGGTGACAGTCGTGTGTTCACCGGATTAAAAGACAGCAATCATGTCTTTTAGAGATCTGAGAAGTAAGAAAACCTCTGCTGTAATATTTGCATAAGAAACAAGTGTCAGTTTGTGGTCATAAAACAGAACTGAAGAGATGTTTTGTAATTAGGTACTCTTTCAGTAGAAAAGTAATCTTACCCTAATGCATTCCTGAAAGGTGTGTATTATGAATATTTGTTGATGACATATGTTATGATTTGGAAATGTAGATTTTACAGAGATGATGCGAGCGCTCGGCTATCCTCGTCTCATCTCCATGGAAAACTTCAGATCTCCAAACTTTCCTTTAGTAGCTGAAATTCTCATCTGGCTTGTCAAGAGGTAATACATATTAACATGTGGGAGGCTGGCAGAGAGACACCATGAAAGCTATCATTAAATTCAGAGCTATATGTGTTAAATAGATGAGAGTACATAATTTTCTATGTCTGATTAGCATTTTGAGTTATGTTTAAAGTCATGTAAAATGTAAAAAAAAATATGCATTAATTATATGCATTAATTCCCCTAGATATGAACCTCAGATGGAAATTCCCAGTGATGTTGAGACCGAGTCAGACAGGGTGTTTTTCATCAAAGCTGTGGCCCAATTCATGGTAAACTATATTATTGTTAATACTCATCATATCTGCTCACTTAGGCTTTGTGATTCTACAAAAAATGTTTCACAGTATTTGTAGAATTATTTCCAATTTCTGATGTAGGCATGAGCTATCAAATTACAGTATATGTCGAATTCACTGCATGTTCTCTGTGTGTTTCTCTAGGCCACCAAGGCTCATGTGAAGTTGAATCTCAAGCGTCTATATCAGGCAGATGGTTACGCTGTGAAAGAGTTGCTGAAAATCACCAGCATCCTCTATAATGCCATGAAAACCAAAGAGAACGCCAGTGGTGACCAGAACAATGACGAAAACAGCAAGTTCAAGTTTGATCTGGGGTCAAAGGTAAAGTGAGTTAGATTGATATCATAAATTCTAACACAAGCAGACTATTCATCAAAATCAATCATTTGCATTGTATTTTTGGATGTTTTGTTTGTGTGTGTGTGCAGATAGCTGATTTAAAGGTGGCTCGTCAGCTGGGATCTGAAATTACAGCAAAGGGAGCAGCTCTGTTTGACCTGCTGGGGCACGAAGAGGACCTGAGAGAGAGCAGGGCGGCTGCAATAGCCCGACCGCTGGAGGTCACTGAGACAGAGAGAGCCCTGAGAGCGGCCGTCAAGGACGTTACGGTAAAACACAGGATCCTCACAGGTTCACAAGGTCCTGTTTTCATGATATGTGACTCTTGACCACAAAACCAGTCATAAGGGTCAATATTTTGAAATAGAGATTTATACATCAACTGAAAGCTAAATAAATAAATAAATAAAATATTAAAATAAATAAGCTTTCTATTGATGTATGGTTTGTTAAGATAGGACAATATTTGGCTGAGATACTACTATTTGAAAATCTGGAATCTGAGGGTGCAAAAAAATCAAAATATTAAGAAAATCACCTCCAAATGAAGTCCTTTGCAATGTATATCCATTCACAAAAGTACATTTTTTATATATTTACAGGTAGGAAATTTATAAAATATCTTCATGGAACATGATCTTTACTTAATATCCTAATGATTTTTGGCATAAAAGAAAAATCGATAATTTTGACCCATACAATGTATCGTTGGCTATTGCTACAAATATACACAGGTCCTCCAAGATATTTGTGGTACTTCGGCTGTAATGACAAAGCTGCTTATTATTAAACTTTATATATGTAAGCTAGGAGTAGCAATATATTAAAATAATTATAAATAAATAAAATAATGAAATTCCATAATTCCAGAAGTTTCAATAACTGAAAGTTCTTCAGGGTTTACACTTTGACACCAATTTTCTGTTCATTTGTGATTACATGTTTTGTTTTGTTTTGTTTTGTTTTTAGTAACAAATCCCAATTTCTACTCAATAAAATATTTTACAGCTTGACATATTTAGAACAATTTATATTCATTATATAAATGCCTATAAAATTGTATTAATTTCCATGGCTTTTCCATGAACAGAAATAACACTTTTTAAAATTCCATCATATATCCAGGTTTTCCAAGAACGTTGGAATTCTGGTCTTTAAATAAAAATGACAGTTGTTGAAGGAATGAATTAAATAAGAAATATAATGTAAATTTACATCTTGATTTTTATATGTTTTAGCTTATTTTTTTATTTAATTTTTTTATATAATTTCAAACTGCCTGTACTGAGAAACAACCTGAGGAAATTCATCCATAAATGTTATTTAAAGGTTTGTTATGCAAGTCTCTAGAGGGCTACAAGAACTCAAAATCACTGTCTGTTTCAGGTCAGTTCTTGAAATGTCTGATTTTAGTGCATTCGGCGAGTAGCGCACTTGAATTATTTACCACGCAAAAGAACAGGGGAACGGTCTTTGGAGAATTGTGGTGTTATTTTGGGGTCTAAATGGCATCTGTCCTTCTGTACTGAATGTGTGTTTGTTTGTCTGTGTTCAGGAGAGTATCCAAATGACGAAGGATCTGCTCAATAATGTATCGTCAGATGAGGCCAGTCTGGAGGCCAAGATCGAGAAGAAGAAACAGGACCTGGAGAGAAACCAGAAGCGTTTACAAACTCTACAGAGCGTTCGGTAAACTTGTTTTTGTCATTTTTATTATTATTTTTTTTTAAATATGTTTATATAATTTTTATTAAGTTTTAGTTATTTTAGTACTTAAACGCACAAACTATTAAAACACTCTCTGACACTGTGTTTGAATATGTAGTCCAGCGTTTATGGATGAATACGAGAAGATCGAGGAGGACTTGCAGAAACAGTACCAGACGTATGTGGAGAAATTCCGTAACCTCAGCTTCCTGGAGCAGCAGCTAGACGACTATCACAGAGCCGAGCAGGAACGCTTCGAGGTACGATCAGTGGAAATGCATCTTATCTTCTCTCTGGCACTGTTTACACCTGGTATTAAGATGCATTTTGGTCGATCGGATCACAAGTAGACGAGGAAGACACATTCCGTTTACACCTGGTGTCTCTTTTCAACCACTTCTGTCCTGATTTCTTCGAGGAGAGGGTCTATGAGCGAGTAAATGTATGGGCTTTTTCAGATATTACGATCGAATGGACAAAATAAGCTCATGCAATTTCCATATGAATGTGACCGGAGACTGTCATATGTGACTGTCGAATGTGACCGAAGACTTTCTGTCATATTTCACCCAAATTCACCTCAGTAATTCACTTTAAAAAGTCTGTGTTGGTGTTTCCCTTATTAATCCTTTGACCGTTTTCTTCCAGGAAGCAGAAATGACAATGAAAATGAGACAAAACAAATTAAAAGAGGAGGAGAAGAGACTCATGAGGAGTGGAGGTGGGTCACACACACTCAAACACACACATTTGAACTCTGTCAAAGATCTCACGGGTTCTCTTTCCCTGTAGCAAAAGATGAAGACTCAGATGTGGACATACCAGAGGATGAAGGATCTGACAGCGACATAGATGATGGACAGCAGCCCAGAGCGCACCCCGCACGACACGCCCAGATTTCAGGTGATGGAAGAACTTGAGCATAGTGTCCCACATAATCCACTGCCCCACTCACACATATATCTGATCGGACTTGATTTGTGTTTGTGATGTCTGCAGGTCGAGGTGGCGCTCGATTCATTGGCAGTATGAGGGGAGAAGACAGTGAAGAGGTGAAAACACACGCGTTCACATACATAATACATCATACCGATCGAAACAATGTTATTTAGCATTATTTATATATAAAATATTTATTAATATTTTGAATTATTTTTGAATTTTATATTTAGTTTTCATTTTAATTTCAGATTTAGTTTTAGTAATTTAAGAATTTTAACTTATTTCAGTTAGTTGCCAAGGCAATATTTCTAATTTTCTCATTTTTTTTTTAATCGAAAATGATTTTTAATAGTTTGTTTTAGTTAACAATAACAACACTGAACCAACTTTTCCTCATTTATTCTGTTATTTTCTTCAGAGTTTTCAGATTATTTAGCCAATCATGGTTTCCAGGCTCTCTGGCTTTCTTTTTTTCCTTCACATTTCCCTGTTTTTCCTCCATGATCTTACCCAACTTCTCTACAGTGATCGTTCTTTCATTTTCATTTCTCACTGTATATGCCACCAGCTTTCATTTCATTCACTCTGTTTTCACTCCATCTCTCTTTCTCTTCCTCTGCACTCGTTCTTCAAGCCCAGCGTAAAGGAACTAACTCGTCTATCCGGCAGCGGCCGGAAGCAAAAGAGAAGAAAGGTGTTGTGTGTGAGTGTGTGTGTGTGCGACAGTGTTATTTATATACTAGGAAGTGTATTTTCATATATACTTGATGATAACTATAACAAATATAGCTGCGAGCAGCAATTATTGGGGTTCAAGCGCTTTAAGGCCTTTAAGCACATGTGTAAAAAGGTACTTCCCCAGTTTCACAGACAAGGTTTAAATTAGTCCCAGACTAAAATGCATGTTTAAGCTGTTT
The DNA here is from genome assembly GCF_019924925.1 of Ctenopharyngodon idella. NCBI lineage: Eukaryota > Metazoa > Chordata > Actinopteri > Cypriniformes > Xenocyprididae > Ctenopharyngodon > Ctenopharyngodon idella. The sequence goes on from NC_067242.1 coordinate 7,989,047, forward strand.
TAACTGAAAGCAACTTGCACTGACATATCTTAAAATATGTCAGTGCCATTGTTTTGTCTCAAGATGCACACCAGTAATGTTTTTTTCTAGGGCATGTTTATAAAAGCTACTTAGATGCCCTAACTGAACTAAGGCCTAATCCTGGCTTAATCTAAGCCCTGTCTGTGAAACTGGGCCATTATGTTTTAATAAGCAAGCCTGTAACCATCTCGATCATAGATGGAAAAGACCATTTACAGCAAATACAGGCAATTTACCATAGAAAATATATAGTTTTTAAAGCTTTTTAACAGTTATCGAGGTTGAGCCAAACACCTAGGACTAGTTCGCCAAAGTTGGTTTTTGAATCTCCAATATTTAACAAACGAGTCAGTGGACAGAGGCTGTCCTAGAGGCAAAGTTCCTCAGAATGAGGAGTTCTACCATGGCTGAATCCCAAATCCTTACAATGGCTGCTGCGTGTATGTTAAGTCCACAAGACCGTAGGGTGTCCCATTCATCATTTTAGGTTTCAGAAGGGTGCCCCCTTTTCGGCCGCTATGCGCCCTAGATGCACACTTCAACTGAGCCCACAAGTTTGGCCCTGTCCCAAATGGCACACTTTTATGCACTTTCGGTCTTGTGGACTTACAATGGCTGCCGCGTGCACGTGTCCGTTAAGTCCACGAGACCGTAAGGTGTCCCATTTGTCAATTTTAGGCTTCAGAAGGGTGCTCGCGAGCGCCCCCTTTGCGGCCGATATGCGCCCTCGATGCACACTTTTGCTAAGCCTGCACTGGTGCGAGCTTTGCGGCAGACTTCTTCCCGACAGTCAAAGCGACGTTACATCACGAAAGTGCGGACTCGTAGGAAGGCCGTGAGTGTTTAGGGTGCCATTTGGGACAGGGCCTTTGCGAGCTACGCAGAGGACTTTACCCGGCAGTCAAAGCGGCATTACGTCACGAAAGTGCGGACTCAGAGGAAGACCGCAAGTGTTTTGGATGCCATTTGGGATTCAGCCCTAGCGGTACCATCTTGTGGGCCATGCGCGAAAAATTGCGCGATAAACGATCCTTTATGCACGTGAAAAACGCAAAGGTGCCCCCTGCTGGCCCATTTCTTTCAGGCCTCTAGGGCTGTGAGTCAAACTGGACCAGCGAGTTTTGTTCTGATCAGCCTCCATTAACCTTGTCTGATAGCTGCTCAAACTTCATTAGACATGTTTTTCGAGATACGTCAGTGTCCTCATAGACCGTCATGGCACCTCGGACAAAGACACACTGCATGCCAATTTTCAAGTCGATCGGACTAACAGTGAAGTAGTTATAGCCGTTTTCATGTTTATTTTGCAGTTAAAGCACCCCTAAGTGGCCAGTCGCCGCATCCTTTTTCATACGACCACAGAATGATCTCTGACATGTGCGCTGAGTTTGGTGAAAATATCTCCATTCACGAGTTAGCCATTTTATTAAAAGTGGCTCCACCCACTTCGAACATTTTGGCGGCCCTTAGAGACTGTGAATCTAAACCTTTTTTTTTTTGATAATTACTGACAATCAGACTCCAGAGAATCTCACTGCACTGGTTTAATTCTGATCAGGCCAAAAACCTAGGACTAGTTCGCAAAAGTATTTTTTCCAAAATACCCGAACATCTAAAAAACAACGAGCGAATCAGAGGGAAGACACTTGAGCCTACGCCTGACGGTTCAGGAGTTATGAGGAGTTATTTAAAGCGGCAGACGACAAAACTGCAGCATGTGCTTATAATAAACAGAATGAGGTGCGCTGGTGTGGACGCTAATATAGTTATCGTTATAGTTATTAGAAACAGGCCTTTATAGTATTTATTAATATTTTGGTCTAAGTTTACGTTTTTCATTTAATATTTATATTTTATAAAAATAGCCTTCGGGGTTTTTTTTTTTTTTCGTTTTTTTTTTTGTTAATAACAACAAAACTGGCATGTTTGTGTGTGAGTGTGAACTCCTGGATGTTCTTATAATGACTAATTCCAATAATTCTGAATTGGGAATATTGATTGAGCCTCGTTCCAATACCATCCACTGACTGCTGTGTGTGCGTCTTCTGTTCTATAATTCACAATGTGCTTTGGTTTGCAGTCAGAGGATAGTGAGATTGACGTAGACGATGATGATGAAGATGGTGAGGAAGACGAAGATGAGGAGGAGGAGGAAAACGAGGATCTGGATGAAGATAATGACAGTCTGGAGGGCTCCTCTGCCAAACCCGGACGGTCAAAGCGATCACTGCACCCACAAATCCTCGAGGAGAGCGACAATGATTTTTAACATACAACTTAAATCATTGTGCAGTTGCTCATATACGGAATAACATTAATACGATAACATGGAAAAACACGCTCAGTGGAACTTTTAACTTTTCATGAACCAATTCTTATGTAAATTGCTGCATCAAACTGAATGACAATTTACATTAAATGTTTTTTCATGAAATGGAAAAAGTAAATATATGTAAATAAATACCAAAATGTAATTTCCATAATATGAATATATTTGTATTCAAGTGTAGCTGCCTGTTCAATTGCCAGTTATTTGGATTCATTTGAGTGAAAGTTCAACAAAATTGTTGTATTGTGTGTTTTATTAAGGCAACATATCTGTCACTACTGTTATATAAAATAAACATTTATTATTACACAATTTTAATACATAAACTTATTAATACAACACAAATATTTACATGAATAAGACTCTACATAAACATGTTTTTTTTAAAACATATTCATTTGTACGTGTGCTAGATATCCACCACACAATCTGGTGTACCAGCTTTGATGGCGTCTGAGACGACCTTTGCCCCCGACTCCCCGATGCCGTTACCCTGGAGACTGAAACAGACAAACAAAACACATCTCAGCCAAATCTCACACAAGAACAATCACGTGCCATGAAATGTGCCATTCACTGCAAATCATAAATGATCAGTCTTCACAGCCTCACACACTGCAAAATATTTACCACACGTGCCATGCTATCGTGACACCCTGTGGTTGAACCTCTCAGACACAGCCGGCGGTTCACACATAAACCCATACAGACAAACACACAGACTGACTTGATGTAGGTGAGCTGATGGTTTCCTCTCAGTGCAGTCGCGACGAAGATCGCTCCGTCCATCCCCAGAGAATTCTCCTGTAGACTACAAACACGTGCAAATACAGTATTTCAACGTTCATGTTCTGTTTGGGTGTAGAAATACAATCTACTCTTGTTACTCACAAGCATCTTCTCACATGCTAAGATTTTTTTAACATGCTAGTTTATTTTACGTGCCAATATTTATTTGCATTTGTTTTAATGTTTAAGAAACTAATACTTTTATTCAGCACAGATGCATTAAATTGATCAAAAGTGTCAGTAAAAACACTTCTATTTCAGATTTCTATTTCAGATAAATGATCAAAGAATCCTGTGGACATACTTCAGACTTCTCAAGCTCCTGTTGTTCTTCAGAGCGCTGGAAAACGCCTTCGCTCCTTCCATCCCAATAGAGTTGCCACGCAGACTAAAACAACAACAAAAATATTGGATGGATGGATGGATGGATAGATAGATAGATAGATAGATAGATAGATAGATAGATAGATGGATGGATGGATGGATGGATGGAAGGATGGATGGATGGACTGACAGATGATGGATGGATGGATGGATGGATGGATGGATGGACCGACAGATGATGGATGGATGGATGGATGGATGGATGGAAGGACCGATGGATGGACAAATGGACGGATGGATGGATGGATGGAAGGACCGATGGATGGACCAACAAATGGACGGATGGATGGATGGATGAATGGATGGACTGACGGACGGATGGAAGGACTGACGGAAGGATGGATGGATGGATGGATGGACCAAAGGATGGATGGAAGGACCGAGAGATGGATGGATGGATGGATGGATGGAAGGAGCGATGGATGGACGGATGGATGGATGGATGGGTGGATGGATGGGTGGATGGCTGGGTGGGTGGGGGGATGAGTGGATGGGTGGGTGGATGGAAGAATGGGTGGATGCGTGGGTGGGTGGGTGAGTGGATGGGTGGGTAGATGGATGGATGAGTGGGTGGATGGATGGACAGATGGATGGATAGATGGATGGGTGGGTGGATGGATGGATGGATGGATGGATGGATGGGTGGGTGGGTGGATAGATGGATGGATGGACAGAAGGAGTGACGGGTAGATGGACAAATGGATGGATGGATAAATAGATGGACAGACAGACGGATAGATGGATTTTTAACCTAAAAATGAAGACTTACTCTAGTGTATGAAGGGTTTCATTGACCACCAGAGCATTGGCTAGTGCAACAGCCCCTGATTTACCTGCTGATACACCCTGAAGACTACAAAACACACACACACACACAAGGTCAGACACATCCAGCTTTACCAAATAGCCATGAAATATGAAGAGAGCTGAAGTGAGACTCACTAGAGCACACTGAGAGAAGAGTTTGACCTCAGAGCACAGGCCAGAGCAATGACTCCATTATCACCGAGAGCGTTCTCCTGCAGACTGAGAGGAAAACATTCATCATACACTCATCACTGGATGACAAAGAAGTTGAGACATGCATGAGGATGTCAAATAGATAGTCTTACTCCAGCAGCTGGATGCAGGTGTTGCTCATGAGAGACTGTGCTAAAGCTTTAGCTGCTCCAGCCTTCATGAAGTTCCACTGGAGACTGAAACACACACACACAGCATGACCTCACATCCTGATCTAGATTATATCATTTCCTGACTGCCAGTCACAAAGTTCATCTTTGAGCTTCTCATTAGTTTGTCTCTATTGTCTTAAATTCAGTTTCTTTAACTCACTGTAAGGAGGTGATCGCTCTGTTGACCCTCATGGCTTCAGCGATGGCCGTCACCCCCTCATCATGAAGAAGATTAGCGGTCAGACTTAAACACAAACACAGATAAATGATTTTTAATACAGGTCCATGAAAAGTGTGGCATCATGAAGAAGTGAGCTAACACAAAAAAAAATATATATATATATATAATTAAACATGTATTTTGAGTGTACTTACTCAAGCTCTTTAAGAGAAGTGTTGACTTTTAAGGCTTTGGCGATGTCTTTGGCACCAGAAACTCCTATTGAATTCTCCCTTAGACTGCCACCAAATATATACACAAAAACAGCATTAAATCTTAGCCAGAACATAAATGTTTAAATAGTTTAAAACTGTGGTGTTTGAAATCGGCATGTATCGACATACTTCAGACAGCTGAGTCCTCGGTTTGACTGAAGAGCGTGAGAGAGCGCTTTAATGCCTCTATCACTCACAGAGTTACTCTGAAGACTAAACCAGGAAGAGAGACACATTCATTCAGCAAGGTGCGTCTGCAGTCGATTGTAAGGAACTTGTTAATTGATTGTGTTTTACCTGAGCGTGTGGAGAACATGGTTGACCATAAGTGCTTGAGCCAGAGCCACTGTTCCCAAATCACCCAGATGATTGCTGGATACACTGTAGAAACATTCACACACACAGAATTATTCACAATGGAGAGTTTCATCTATCTGTTAATCACTCAATCAGACTTTGAGCAGAATCTTACTTGAGATCCTGAAGAGTTTGATTCTTTGTGAGGGCGTCTGCGATTTTTTTCACTCCTTCTGGTCCGATGCTGTTCTTCTGAAGACTGCAATGCATGAAGATTTGTGTTTATGACGCTCTGTTAAAGCACACAAACACACACTGAAACACAGACTCACTTCAATGTGGTGAGCTTTCGGTTTGATTGAAGAACCTCCGCCAGCGCACGAGCACCTTCATCCTCTATGTGGTTACTCTGCAAACTACATCAATCAACACACACATGCACACACATCCAGTCACAAACACACACATATGCTCATATATGTGCACACAAGCATATATACAAATTAAATACTGTAGGACTTAAAGTTAAAGATTAAAAGTTTTTCTATTAATTTAATTTTTAAAAATTAAAAATATATATATTTTAAAATAATGTGTTTTATTATATAAATATGAACAAATTAATTGTATTTATTATAAATTTTATAAAAAATACAGTTGTAACAATTCTATTTATTTGTATATTCTATTTACTTGACTGACCTCATTAGTTATTTTATTAAATTAATTTAATATATTTTAATAAATAAATAAATATTATATTATATTTAGTGCTGTCAAATCGATTAATCGTGATTAATCGCATTTAACTTAAAAGTATGTAAATATATATGTGAGTATATACACACACACATATATATATATACACACACACACACACACACATATATATATAAACTTTTATGTTAGATGCAATTAATCGTTTTGAAAGCACTAATTATATTATATTATATTTAGTGCTGTCAAATCGTTTAATCGTGATTAATCGCATTTAACTTAAAAGTATGTAAACATAATATGTGAGTATATATATATATATATATATATTTATATATATACACACACACATATATATATACATATATATACACACACACATATACAAACTTTTATGTTAGATGCGATTAATCGCGATTAATCGATTTGACAGCACTAATTATATTATATTTAGTGCTGTCAAATCGATTAATCGTGATTAATCGCATTTAACTTAAAAGTATGTAAACATATAATATGTGTGAGTATATATATATATATACACACACACACACACACACATATATATATATATATACACACACACACACACACACACACACACTCACATATATACAAACTTTTATGTTAGATGCGATTAATCGCGATTATTTGATAGCACTAATTATATTATATTATATTATAAATTACAGCTGTCACAATTCTATAAGGATTTATTAGAACTCACTTGACTGACACGAGGACCTGGTTCATTTTTAGTGCCTCGCACAACGTCTTTGCTCCCTTGGCGCCGATGTTGTTGCCACGGAGGCTAAGAGAAACAAGATCAATTTTATTTAACATCCTTAATTTCCCCAGTTGATTCAGCTTATAAGGATCAAGGGCACAGGAAAGGGCATATCACATTAGTTTGCATTATAATATTCAATGACCAGCTCAAAATGCAATATCAAAAACACAATACAATGTATAAAAACACAATATACAAAAACAAAAAAAGGTAATTTTTTATAATAAAGTCACTGACTCCAGGGCTGTGAGGGTTCGGTTGACGAGTAGAGCCCGACTGAGTGGTTTAACTCCTTTACTGCTGATTAAGTTGTCAGCCAGACTAGAAGAGAGAGAAAGAGAGTTAAACAAGTTAAAGGCTATAATAAGATTTATGTGTGTGTGTGTGTGTGTACCTCATAGGGTTATTATCAGTAACTAAAACTAAAATTAAAACCATAAAAAAACCTTTTCGTTACTTAAAATAAAATAAAAACAACCGAATATTTAAAAAGAAAAAAAAATTATATATATATATATATATATATATATGACAACAAAAAAAACAATGATACTAAAAACAAAATAGCACTGGTACCTGAGAATCTGAATATGGCACTCTTTGGCACTCAACAGACTTCCCAACAGCTCCATTGCGCCTTCCTTAAATTCATTGTTTTCCATTCTGCAACACATAGTTAAAAGTACACACAAGATATTTTCAGTGAAAAAAAATTAGTTTATTCCTCACACTAATCTAAAGTAGTATTGAAATATAGCGCTCAAATAGTGTTAAGGGGCTTTTCTTTATAAACATCTAAGAATATATGTTTAAACGTGCATGTTTTACCTCAGATTACTGCAGTACAGCAGCTGTGGGAGGAGCCTCTTCAGGGAGGAGGAGTCTAGGCAATTAGACAGCTGCGTTTCTTCTGTACATGCATCTGATACTTGCAACAAGTAAGCTAGCACAGAACAAACTCCGCCCTTTAACTTTCCCCGCAGGCCACAGTTCATGAGATCCTCCTCTACTGACCGTAGCCACTCCCCTTGTTGCAGCTCCGCCAAACACGTCACCATTGTGACGCTGCGCATGCTTACAGCGTCGCCTCCTGTCCCCGTCAGTGTATTCTGAAGCAAAGTTGTCGCCGCGGTGCGCTGGTTCACCTGCTCCTCGCGGGAAACGCCCAGAGGACCACCTAGCAAAGCGGTGGCTGCCGCAGACAGCAGCCCTGACAGGAAGCGCATGAAGAGGTCGAGGTTGCCTTGCGCGGCAGCGTCCGATTGGTTGGTTTTCTGCAGCGCAGCACGGTAGTGGCTGTGGAAGCCAATGCGGGGCCAGGAAACACTACTTTCAGAGAACAGATCGAACATCCCACGCCTTGACGAAACGTAGTAAAAAAGAGCTCCCAGGAATTCCTGCACAGACGTGTGCGTGAACTGCCACACCACGCTATCGGACGACCAGCTTTGCTTGCGCTGGAGGATGCGGTGTCCGAGAGTCCCGACCTGAGGTGGTACGTCGACACCGTAAGTTCGCAATTCAGCTTCGGTGAATGTATGCCGTCGCCGTAAGAGGCTATAAAACGCAAGACGACCCAGAGTATTCAGCGGCTTCCTGATGCCGCCACTGGCCAGGTCTGACCCAGAGAGTTGTGGCCAACAGTAGTGGGCGTAGACTTCTGTTAGAGTCCGGGGGAGGGGTGTGGAATCTGACTCCAGCTTTAAAAGGCGCGATATCGTAGTTATGATAATGTGGCAGACCGCGGGGACGGAAGACAAAATAAGCAATGGTTTCTGAGAATTCAGGTAAGTCCACACTTGGGAGGAGACATCCTCAGGCATGTATGTTTGAGACGATGAGCTCTCTTGCGATAGCGAGTACTCATCTAACGTGTTCGTAATACAATGATTAATATAATCCTTTATTTGCGTTCGCGAAAAAGGCGGGGCTTCGGTCACACGATCGACCAATCCCGCCGGAACTTTCGCCCCAATGCCAGGTCTTGACAAAAGCCAGAGCGTTGCCCCTGGCAAAAGATTACCTCGTACAATATTCGTAATGAGGTCCGACACTGGAATTTCGCGACGAGGGTCGCTAGTGGGCGGGGCATCTGCGAAATCCAGCGATTGACGAAATTCTTCCAATCCATCCAAAATAAGCAATACTTTGCAGGACTCGTTAAAGATAATTACGTCCACGTTATCATACGGAACGAACAACCGCAGCAAGCGCTCGACCGATAACCGATCGAAGCTGCTCAATTCCCAGCATGCAATGGGAATTGCAAGACTCAGCTCTGGATAGATCTTTCCGCTGCACCAAAGTCGGATGAAACGGTGGACCATTCGGCTCTTTCCGCTGCCAGCCACGCCCACTGTCAGTGTTACACGTGGGGCGGTGCTAACCCTCGTCAACGGCGCAATAAGCTTGTCCAATCCCAGTGCTCGACCATGAAGAGGCCCCGCCCCTCTGTTGACTGACACCTGTACGAGGTCATGTTCTCGCTGCTGTAAGTCAGATACGCACTCTATAAGGAGGAAAGCGGAACCGTGCAAGTTACCGCCGGCTTGCGCAAACGAATTGTCATCTTCTTTGAGTCGCTGAAGAAGAGCGTCTTTATGTGGTCGAACTACAGAGTCTGTGGAGAGAAAGAGGGAGAAGTGAGGAACTCAGGGATAAAAAAGTATTGGAAAATAAATAAAATCACGCATACCATGTACAGTTATAAGGTTGTACTCAGTCAGGTGTGAACTTTGAAGATAAGCCTGAAGGGCGGCGCCATGTGGATCAGTGACAGACAGAAACTCAACCAGTAAATGCACTTTATCCTTCAAAGACCCCATTTCCTGGATGTGCCCCACCTCCTGTGCACTGAGCAGGTCTGATTTTCTCATGTGATGGACCACATTTACCAAGATGGAGGAGGATAAGAACCTTTGCAACAACACCTGGTGTCTGCGTAACCACCCAGAATCTGAGGAACAAACACATACATACACACACAAACATTCATACACAAAGAACATGTAGCATAAGTTTTTAGAAATAGGGATGCAAAGATACTGAATTTTTGTCCAGTACTGATTACTAATTTGGTAACACTTTACAATAAGGTCTCATTAGTTAATGCATTAGAGCAATACATTTGTTACAGTATTTATTAATCTTAAAGGGTTAGTTCATCCAAAAATGAAAATAATGTAATTTATTTCAAAACACTGCTTCAGGAAGCTTCGGAGTGTTATGAATCAGCGTATCGAATAATGATTCGGATTGTGTGTCAAACAGCCAAACTGCTGAAATCACGTGACTTTGGCGCTCCGAACCGCTGATTCGACACGCTGATTCATAACGCTCCGAAGCTTCCTGAAGCAGTGTTTTGAAATCGGCCATCACTATATAAGTCGTTATTTTGTTTTTTTTGGCGCACCAAAAATATTCTCGTCGCTTTATAATATTAATACTGAACCACTGTACTCACATGAACTGATTTAAATATGTTTTTAGTACATTAATGGATCTTGAGAGAGGAAATGTCATTGCTGGCTATGCAGGCCTCACGGAGCCATCGGATTTCAACAAAAATATCTTAATTTGCGTTCCGAAGATTAACGAAGGTCTTACGGGTGTGGGACGGCATGAGGGTGAGTAATAAATGACATTATTTTCATTTTTGGGTGAACTAATCCTTTAACATTAGTTAATAAAAATACAACTGTTCATTATTAGCTCAAGTTCATTAAATAATATTAATAGATACAACTTTTGATTTTAATAGTGCGTTAGTAACTGCTGAAATTTGACAATAACTAAGATTAATAAATGTTTTAGAAGTATTTTAGTTTATGTTAAGTAATGTTAACAAATGGAACCTTATTGTCACCTTATTGTTAATATTTTAATATATATATATATATTTAAATGTATACATTTTAATATTTAATATTAATAGCTGATATGGCTTATTACAAACAAAAAGATTTCAGTAATAAAAATCTATACTACTTTTTTAATCAAAAATATTAAATACAAACATATTTACAAAAACAAATATATAAAAATATTACAACATTAAAAACAAAAATACATGTTTTATGCACAGGCAAGCATATACATGCTAAGGTTGCATGTATATTTTAATATTTAATATTAATGGCTGATAACTGAGACATTGTCAGTATTATACATTTATGCTACTTTATTATATATAAAAAATGTATACAAATATTAAATACAAATTTATTTATAGATACAAATATACGATAAATATAAAAATATTACATAAAAAAATAAAATAAAATACAACAGATCTGCTAAAGTTGCTTGTGTACAAGCAGAAAATGCAACTAATTCACTCTTAAAAGAGTCTTTGCCATAATCTATTCCTTTTAAGTTAGTGCTAAATGATGGGAAAAGTTATCTAAATGGTAAAATAGACAGAAAACACAGCATTTGGTAATAAATATCCAAAAAAAAAAAATGTAATCAAAAACATTTATGCTAATATCTAAACCTATTTATATATAAAATGTTGACTATAAATGAAATATGATATGATTGTGGGCTCTCTCTCTTTACCTTCCATCCTTTTGCTAGTCTCTTGTTTTTGAGCATTGGACTTCAGATCCAGGTAGCAGTACTCCTGCCATGGGATATGGTCATGTCTAGCCATCCCAGCAGAGCGCTAAAAGGAACGCGTGTCCAGGTGTTTGTGGGAATCAGACCCTCAGTGTGATTCAGAAGGATCCATTCCCCTGTAACAGACAGACAATGCAAAAATCAGCAGCACACAAACACAACACACAACGAACGGATGGATGCGGTCAGCAGTGTAGCATTGTGGATGCAAGATTTGCACAGCCAAACATTGATCACATTTTCTTAGATGTATATTTTGTAATTTCTAACACTAGAGTGATGTTATAGTACTAATAAAATAACAGGGGTGTTCATTTCCAGCACATATCAGTTCAGTGGAAACCAAGTCTGAACCTCATTACCCACATGCATCAACAAACACTGTTACTATGGCTACAGCACGACATCTGTCCGAGACAGATGTGAGGCGCAGGTTTGAAGCCTGTAGAGTTAAGAAAAATGAAAATTGTATGCCACAATGAGGTATATTACTATTAACAAAACAATCTGCATAGCATGTGACCTCAAAATAAGAAAACAAAAAATACACAAACAGGAGTTCAGGTGAGGTAGAAACTGCAACCATGACCTTCTACGACAGACACGCAGCAGCAGAAAGAAATGGCGAAGTCAGCAGAACGTTTGCTTCAGACGTTCTGCCGCAGCTGCTGAGGTTCATGAAGAAACCCCTGAAGAACAAACGGAAAACCTCACGATTGAGACAAAGTAGCCTATAGATTTAGAAGAGTTCGCAGCAAGTTTGTAGAAGCAAGTGATGATCAAGTACATCAGTCATTGCTATCAATAATGTGGCTTCCCATTAAAGTTAAACAGACCTTGAAATTAAGTCCAGTTAAAGGAGAATATATATATATATGTTTTTGTAAAAAGTGGCTTATGCTCAAGACTGCATTTATTTGATAAACACGTCAAAACATACAGTAAACACAGTAATATTGTGAAATAGTATTTCAATTTATAATAACTCTTTTATATTTGAATATCTTTTAAAATGTAATTTATTTCTGTGATCAAAGCTGAATTTTCATTTACAAAACATTCATTACTCCAGTCTTCAGTGTCACATGATCCTTCAGAAATCATTCTATTATACTGATTTGCTGCTCAAGAAACATTTCTGATTATTATCAATGTTGACCACAGTTGAGCTGCTTCATATTTTTGTGGAAACCATGATACATTTTTCAGGACTCTTTGCTGAAGAGAAAGTTCAAAAGAACGGCATTTATTCAAAATATAAATCGGTTGTAACATTATAAATGTCTTAATCAATTCATTAAGATGTATGAAATGTGCAGTTAGTAACAGAAGAGCAGTGTTTGTGTGCGTGTAACACTTTCACTTACGGTGTAAACTGGCCTAAACTTCTTCTCGCATCAGTATGTAACTTCCTTTGTGACATTTTAATAAAAAATATAGCAAGAATTATTTTTCCCACAGTTGGGTTTTTAGTAGTAGCTGAACCTTTACAAATATTCTGTTGTAGAGTGGTTCTGGTGGAGCTTCACAAAATCAACAAGGTGCGTTGGAAGGAAAAAGCAAAAGTATATTTTGAACAATTCCAGCAACACTTGTGAAGTGGAGAAGTCAAAATAATCAGAAAATGGAGCTGAAAAATAGTATTTTGCCAATGCGTTTTAAGCACACAGGCCTACATCAGGGCTAAAAGATTACAGGTGCACAGACTCATTCAAATGAAAACAAAGGCAAAATTCAAACTTACAAATAACCAACAAGGAAATCAGATGTTATATAACATATCAGGTACTAAGTGATCACACATCAGGCCCTCACAAATATTCACCATAATTATAGCTTCCTCAGTCTAAAATATTAGCTACTTTTAAATCTAGAGACCCAGAATACCCTAGCAATCATCTAAATAGCCTAGCAACCACACAGAACACCCTATAATAATCATGGGGGTGAGTTATGCCAAAGTCCCTTTAAGACAAGTCATTTCACTCGGCGGCCATCTTTGAAACGCCTCTGGGGCATCCTGGGCATCATGCAGCTTCTATCTCTTTGAATGGGGAAACATCAAATTCTCCAAAGCTGTTTGCCAAGCTTTCGATTAAATTTCATATTTGAAATCACCAATGAAATCTGACAACAACTGTCTCATAATTTTTTTTTCAAACGCTCAAATCATGACAAAAAAAAACAGTTTTTAGGCTGGATCAAGCTAATGCGCATGCGCAGACCTAAACGCGCGTCTCTTGTGCCTCATTTCTGAGGCGCGCGTCTGACTGTTTCTATAGAAACCGGTGCTTCTAACGGCCGCTGCAGTGACGCGATGACTTTACAGGTCAGCGATTGGCTCTTATTTTGAAGGCGGGACTTATTCCGCCATATTGAGCGTTACACTTTCTCCCATTCAAAACAATACGAGTGACATGTCTTGTGCTATTCTATAGTCTTTGGTTATGCTCAGGCAGTACCAAAAACAATAGCATTTTTCTTACAAATTCACAAAGAAACTGATGTTACAATAGTACTATAAACTGATGTAGCTGGTTACCATGTTATCTTTTTTTAAGATTGTGTTCTCAAAAGAGTTCATCCCCCTGTGGCGAAAATCAGGTTTTTAATGTTGTTTATATGTCTATGTGGAGTTTTTAATATGCTTTAAGACAAACCATGTGCAAATTCATAATTCAACACCACCGATGAGTATTTTCTCTTTAAAACTGCAGTGAAAAAAGACAGTTTCAAATACGCGGTTTGAAATCTCAAAATACGTCACAAACTACCTTATAACCAATCACATCAACGTGCCGGCGGGCTTTAGCATATCATTAACTATGACGCTCTGAAGCAAGGGAGTCGTGTAACATAAGCAACACATTATTAGCTGTTTGATAACGTAGTCAAGCAAAAGGCTAATCATATTAATTACCGATATGTGTCCGATGTTGTAAAAAGCGATATCATTGTGTGCAGCATTTACCTCAGTAAGTTGACCGAGTAGACGCGAGTGATTGGAGGCGGGGCTAATTAGCATATTCATAGATCCGCGTATAATAAATGAAGCAAGGGTGTAGAGTTACATTCAAGCTATTTTAAGGCTTGAAAAAAATTTTTACAGGAAAAACTTTGTCATTTTGGTGATCAAAGATGAGTTTTAAGGGATAAAAATGTTGACTACAGGGAGACTTTAATTCATGCTTCAAAACCTATCTATTGTGTCAGTAAATTGGCCAACTCCACCAAAATAAAGAGTGTGTTTGTCATTGTGTGAGCCACACTGATCAAAAATTTTAGATGTTTTTTCACCCTGAAAATATTTGTTAGGCTATATACAAATTTCACGTTTGTTCAAGTGTTCTGTTCGGTTTTGTCTCGCTGAATGCGCTTGTGTATCACAATGAGCTTTTTAGATACAGACTTCAACAGTATAGGAAAAGTCAATACTGTAGTACACAAAAATAAAATAATTGTATTTATATGTAGGCCTTTATCATTTTTACACATTCATGTCTTCCTCTAACACCACCACCACCACCATTTATTACATCTCTTTCACGAAAAGCAACATTGTATTTTTAGTTTGCGTGTAACACATTTCTACAAAATTAAATGTACTGAATAACACAAATGTATTAATATAGTACTGCGTAGTAACTGCTGTTTAGGGTTTTGACATTTTTTACATTTAAAAATGCCAGTGATTGTGCTATCAGCAAACTCCATATACAGTATATGCCTCCAAACTTGATTGGTAAGATTGTTATTCCTATTTCATTACAATGGCAGGCCATTTTCTAGCAGATATTTTAAATATGTAGAAAAACTGTAATATAGAATACTGATATTAAGCTTATATATATATATATATATAAAAAGTCAGACAGATGGATAGACAGATGAGTAAACAGAATAGATTGATTGATAGATAAACAGAAAGACAGATACAAGATGTTGTTATCATTTTGACATTCAGTCAGCTACATTGAGGAAACTGAACACTCACTGTTGATTCAGTCCAGTCTTGTTGTTCTTCAGATTTGGAGGCTCCAAACACACATCAGCGGCAGCAGGAGTGTTTTTGAGTACAGCAAGTTTCACTGCCGTCTGCTAACCGCCGCTCATCTCTACCCTACTTCTCACAGACCTCATCTTCATCTTCCATTCGACACTTTTCTCTGTTTGAGTGTCTCTGTCACGCACCGTCTGTCTTTTTCTTTCCCTCTCTTTCTATCCTTCCTGTCGCACCTCCTTCTCTTCCTGTGCAGCAGGCCACAGATGCACTTTTGACGTGTAGCATCGTCTGACATGCTGTCATTGTGTGCACAAAACCGCATACAAACACACACACACGCTTCCACACGCTTGCTCTACATAAAGCACTGGACTGTGCAAATGCTCAGAAAACAAAAACACACATTCACACATGAGTACAGCCGTATGAAGTGAATAACAGACACACTAAGGTTAAAGAAAAAAAATCTTATGCAAAACAGGAAAAAAAAAAAAAAACTATACAAAGTCAATGTAGGCAAATATATTGGGGATTGTGTCTTAAGAAGATGCATCCGATACAGACAGGACAGGAAGTGTCGTTTAAAGAACAGGAAGAGAAAAGACAGACAGAGTTAGACAATAATTCAAACCTGACACCGTTTTATTTAGATCATGTGATACTCAAGCGTGGAGTAATGATGCTGAAAATTCAGCTTTGCATCACAGAAATAAATTAAATTTTAAAATATATTCCAATAGAAAACAGTTATTTTAAATTGCAATAATATTTCACAATATTACTGTATTTTTAATCAAATAAACACAGCCTTATTGGTGAGCAGAATTAAAAAAAAAACAATTAAAAATCTTACAGACCCCAAACATCTGAAGAGTACAGTGTTATATAGAAGAGACAATGACTTTATGCACAGCCAATATTAACAAAAAAACATTTATTGTGATTGTTTCCTCAGACAAAAATTTCCTCTGACAAATGTACATAAGACTGATCATCAAAAATCAATGATGAAAGACTAAATCAATAATCAATTACAAAAAAAAAGGAACCAGTGAGAACGTAAAATTGGCAAATTGTATTTTAGTTTTGAGAAGACACTGCAAAATGCAAAAAAAGACCAACATAATGTAACGCACTGCAATTCTACACTAGTAATCATTATTATACTTCGTCATTTTGAGCTTTTATTTCCTGCATGGGTATTTTCTGCTCTGTCTAGGCCTCAAAAAACTGATGACAGGTCCTTAAAATTTAATGTCATAAACACTGCCAGTCCTAGAACGAGATTTAAGCGACAGAACAGTCTGATATCTAATTACCAGGCAATATAACTAATGAGACTGAAAATGAACTGAGGGAACAGTGTGTACTGTAAGCAACAAGCTGGACAGTTTTAGCTCCGTCTTACCGTAACGGCACATTAGTTCGACACATTGAAATGCTTCTGTGGTCAAATGTGCACAAACACTGATCTGATGCCCTGAGAACAACTGATAACGCTTTGCAGATGCATAAAAGAAAAGATGTAAACACATGAAACAGACACATAAAGAAGGAAAAATTCTTTAGGCATGTACAGAAACCTGCAGTCACAAATGGCCGGACTTTAGCAGTGGCACAATGTCAAATGCTTATGGAAGCTTGTTTCCGCCACAAAAAAGGGAAAAGATAATTGCAACTTTTTTTCCCCTCATAATTGCGTGATATAAAGTTGCAATTGCGAGTTATAAAGTCAGAATTGCAAGATATAAACTTGCAAATCTTTTTGCAATTCTGAGTTTATATCTTGCAATTCTGACTTTTTTCCCCCTCACAATTCTGACTTTTTCCACAATTGCAAATTTATATCTCACAATTGTGCATTTATTTCTCACAATTCTGACTTTTTTCCCCTCACAATTCTGACTTTTTCCACAATTGCAAATTTATATCTCACAATTGTGAATTTATTTCTCACAATTCTGACTTTTTCCCCTTGCAATTCTGACTTTTTTCACAATTGCCAATTTTTATCTCGCAATTCACTTTTTTCCCCCTCGCAGTTCTGACTTCTTTCGCAATTGCCAATTTATATCTTGCAATTCTGACTTTTTCCACAATTGAGAGTTTTTATCTCGCAATTCTCACTTTTTTCCCCTCACAACTGACTTTCTTCACAATTGCGAGTTTATATCTTGCAATTCTGACATCTTTTCTCAGAATTGCAGAATAACGAGATATAAATTAGCAATTCTGACTTTTTTCCTCGCAATTCTGACTTTGTCCGCAATTGTGAGTTTATATCTCGCAATTCTAACTTTTTTCCTCACAATTCTCACTTTTCCCTCACAACTGACTTTCTTCACAATCATTTCTCAGAATTGCAGAATAACGAGATATAAATGAGTAATTCTGACTTTTTTCGCAATTGTGAGTTTATCTCACAATTCTGACTTTTTCCACAGTTGCAGATTTATATCTCGCAATTCAGACTTTTTTCCCTTGCAAATTCTGACTTTTTTTCCCCCTCGCAATTCTGACTTCTTTCGCAATTGCCAATTTATATCTTGCAATTCTGACTTTTCCCTCGCAATTCTGACTTTTCCCTCGCAATTCTGACTTTTTTTTTCCTCGCAATTATGAGTTTATATCTTGCAATTCTGACTTTTTCCACAGTTGCAGATTTATATCTCGCAATTCAGACTTTTTTCCCCTCACAATTCTGACTTTTTCGCAATTGCGAATTTATATCTCACAATTGTGAATTTATTTCTCACAATTCTGACATTTTTACCTCGCAATTCTGACTTTTTCGCCTTGCAATTCTCACTTTTTTCCCCTCACAATTGACTTTCTTCACAATTGCGAGTTTATATCTCGCAATTCTGACATCTTTTCTCAGAATTGCAGAATAACGAGATATAAATTAGCAATTTTGACTTTTTTTGCAATTGTGAGTTTATATCTCACAATTCTGACTTTTTCCACAGTTGCAAATTTATATCTCACAATTCAGACTTTTTTCCCCCTCGCAATTCTGACTTTTTCTCAATTGCGAATTTATATCTTGCAATTCTGAATTTTCTGATTTTTTATTCAGTGGCGGAAACAAGCTTCCATAAATGCTGGCAAACAACACTGATGCTAAGATTTTAAATCCAAATGCAAACATGGGCTTCATCTGAAATCACACTCGCATGGGCTTTATGGGATAGTAAAGTGTCCATAGTATGCACACTTCAGAAGTAGTAGGTCATCCGGGTACATTTTGCCGACTCTTTTATGAGTACTGTGATTTCAGACATAATTCTTTTGTCACATACTGTTTTTCGCCAGTAGGGAATTATGTGATTTCAGATGCAGCCATGATCTTTATGGTGAAATAAACTTCACCATAAAGTTGTACCTTGAGTGACATAATGATGCATGACATTTTAGTATCACGCTTATTTGTGTCATGTTTGCAGCAACTATTTTTGTTTGGTACCGCCTTTTCTATCAACCGATGAGTATGAACTTCAAAGTCACAATACAAAATCAAAGATACACAATCAAAAATACACCTGAATTCAATAAAAGAGTGTTTTTTGAAACGTTTGATAAAACGCTGAAGAAATTAAACATCCTGAACACTTTAATAAAATCTTGAAAATATTAACATTGCAGAATCAAAGCCTGTGAGATTGATAAAACTGTGTACTTGCATTCATCTATAGTAAAAACACATTCATCTTTATAAAAAAACAACAACAAGCAAACAACACTTCATCACACTCACACAGACACACTAAAGTTCGAGTGGCGCCTCGGCCTGTTCGCTCATCTGCATGGAGAGGTAGTCAGCAGGACGCCTGCGAAAACATCACCACACAAAAACAAGCACACATAACGAGTTGAAACATGTTTTAACATCATATCTTATCATTTTTTTTTTTTTTTTTCCAAATGCTGAAGGTGAGCAAGGGCACATTCATCCTACAAATGGGACAATCACACAACAAAAACTGTGAATGAATTTATCCTTACAAAATATCCTACCATATGAATTGGTACTTATCATATTCAGATTATCATATTTAGGGTACCATAGTATTTATCATGGTACTCCAAGGTACTTAAAAGAATGTTTACTGTGTTAATTATCTAAATATCTATGGCTATATAAATGTAAAATGTTTTTTCAGTATTTTTTTGTTAAGTGAGTCATGGTCAATTAATTTAATTAATAATGAATTAGTCATACTACTTTTAAACTGTATACTGATATTAATTAAATGTATTAATTTGCATAAATAAAATCATTTACTATTTAAAAATAAAATAGAAAAAGATAAACTGCTTTTAAACTGTAATGTGATATTAATGAAATGTATTAATTGCTATGAATAAAAATGAATTAATACTAAATTAATAAATAAAAAATTAATAAAATAAAATATATGATATTGAAAATATTATATATGATTTTAATTTAAAAGTTGTTCAATTGTTTTTATTATTTTATTTAAAAAAAATATTACTTTTTATTTATAACAATAAATTAAAACATTTTAAACAGCATATTGATATTAATTGCCATAAATAAAAATTAATGAATACTTAAAAGTTGAACTACTTTTAAGCTTTATTTTGATATCATTTAAATTGGCATATAATTTTAATAATATTTATAATATATATATATATATATATATATATATATATATATATATATATTTTAATTGGCCTATAATGCTAAATTTGAATCATTATATATGATTATATTATATATAATAATAAAAAGTTGAACTACTTTTAATTATTTTTTTAAAAATATTAAATACTTTTTATTTTTACCAATTAACAAATTAATTTAACATCAAAATATGTTTTTAAAAGTTTTAAACAGTATATTGACATTAATTAAATATTTTATTTGGCACAAAATATTAAACTACTTTATATTATTTAAATTGGCAAATAATTTTAATAACATTTATAATGCATATTAATTGGCCTATTTTTTTTATTGGCTTTATTTATTTTAATAAATTAATCAACTGACAGCCCTTATAACGATCACCACAGAGACCTTCATGCAAAACACACACACACACAAATATACATATACATATTTTATATATATATTATATATATATATATATATATATATATATATATATATATATATATATATATATATATATATATATATATATATATATATAAAAAAAAACACACACAAACTGATCTGTCCTCACCTTTTTTTGTACAAGTAGACAAACAGTGCAGCACCCAGTGCGAACAGCAGAAGCGCTGTGAGCACAAGCCCAACCTGCAGCGCGACCGGCGGCCCCGCTGGACATACAAATGGACAGTTACTTCTTTAGGCCAGTATAAACCCTGGACTCCCCTAACAGCAAAATCTAGCAGTTATCTGGCATTAACATCTGTGTGTAAATGTGTGTGTGTGTGTGTGTGTGTGTGTGTGTGTGTGTGTGTGTGTGTCCTGTACCTCCATGAACCTGTCGCTCCAGTGTAGCTGGACATGAGAGCTTGTTGTTGTTCAGTGTCTTAGTGATTTGCGCCCTCTGTTGGTCAGAAATAGCAAGAACAGTCCCCTGTGCGTACAATTTATCTGCCTCGCAGGACACATTCACACCTAACATGGGGTAAAAACAGGAAATAACCGTCATTATCAGGTAAATTCAGGCACATTTTAACACCATGAATGTGTTTTATGGTGTCTTACCTTTAACATGCAAGCTTTCAATCATCCCACACTCACAAAAATCCCCTAACAAATCAGAAAATTCCTTCTGGTCACAATCTGAGAGAGACAGATGAAGAAGAGGAAATGAGAAACTAAATATTAAAACTTAAAACAGTTCATATTATGAGGGATCAAATGTTTCTTGACCTTTTTTAAATGAAAAGGTCCATTTTAATATGAACTGAAAACCTCAGTGTTTTCATACTGCCTGACCAATTAATTTCCATGATTTTTCCATGACTTTTCCAGGTATTTGTGGTGAACATAAGCATTTTCTTAAAACACTTACAGCTGAAGAAATACTAAAGAACGGAGCATAGTGGGAAAAATACACACACTACCATTTAAAAATTTGGGGCTGGAAGTCTCTTCTGCTCACCAAGGCTGCATTTATTTGATCAAAAATACAGAAAAAACAGTAATATTGTGAAATATTATTACAGTTTAAAATAGCTGTTTTCTATTTTAATATAATTTAAAATGTAATTTATTCCTGTGATCAAAGCTGAATTTTCAGCATCATTACTCCAGTCTTCAGTGTCACATGATCCTTCAGAAATCATTCTAATATGATGATTTGCTGCTCAAGAAACATTTATTATTAATATCTATTATTATCTAACTTTTTCTCATCTTTGATGAATAGAAAATTAAACAGATCAGAATTTATTTGAAATAAAATTTATGAAATAAATATAAATGTCTTCTCTACTGTCACTTTTGATCAATTTAATGCATCCTTGCTAAACAGAAATATTCATTTCTTTCAACAACAACAACAACAACAACAAAAATCTTACTGACCCAAAACATTCACAATTTCCATTAATATGTAACTTGATGACTATGACTTTTACAGGCATAGAAATCAACATTTGAAATGTTTCCAGGTTTTTAAAGGACCGTGGGAAAACTTTCTTGGAGGACAGTGAGGGATAAGTCATCCCAAACTAAACATCTAAACTCTTCCATGTTTCTCTGGAAGAGTCACTTGTCATTACAGCACTTTCTCTGGGTGTGGTCTCTGAACATGTTTGTGCATGCATCGTGGGATTTTGACACACATAATTCAAACAACCGAAAGTATATTTCAGAGCACCAAAATAACAGATAGATGCTACTGGCACTTTAAACTTTCCCATTTTTCTGTGTGATAATTTGAGTTCAACACTGTCATGTTATAAAAATGTGTGTTATGCATTCTGGGTTTTCAACAGAAACCGAATATTTTAGTATTTTAACGGCTTTAACAGATGTATTCCACAGAAAACCTGGAGCAAACGGCACTTAGAATGACATGAGTGTGAGTAAATGCCAATGTTTTCTGGGTAATTTTTTGGGTGAACCATTCCTTTTAAAAACACATACTTCCTGATTTTCTCTGTAGGCACAGATCCACAGAGCTGGAGAAGGCAGGACTCGGGCAGAGGTTCTGGAGGCCCGGAGTCGGCTCAGATGAGATCCAGAGATCAGGCCCGTCTGATGCGCATCGAGAGAAAGAGCTAATCGCACAAAAACACATGCACACAGAGCATGAGAACAGCGTACAAAAACGGCTGATTCCAATAATACACTGGATTCAAATACAAAAGCTCCCAAACAAACCCGAACAGTAGGTCCATGAAGAAGCGTGTTGTGTTGTGCTGGAGAGCTCTTACAAACTCTGGGTCATCGGATAAAACTAGCCAGTCCAATCTGCGCGAGTTGTTCCCATAAACACCTGATCCTGACGGCTCAAAACACAACAGCACTGCACCCAATTGATCCAGCGCTGGCAAACCGTGATCTGCACAAACACAAAGATCCATGAGCAAACAAGTTCATTTTAATTTTGTTACTAGTAGCCTATATCATTTTGAAGAATATTACTGAATATAAAAATGCAGTAACCAGCAATATTAGGCTTGTTCGAGACGCATCTGCGCTGCGCAGACCGATCGGCGTATGACATCAATGTACCGATTCAAAAGCATAAGGAGTCGTATGCTTTCCAAACGCTCTCACGCTACTTTGATGTCATACGCCGATCAGTCTGCGCAGATGCATCTCGAACAAGCCTATTAACTTCTCCAGTGTTGTTCAGTTGTTGTACAAGTAGGATGATTGGTCGGTGTAGTATTTGTCCCGCCCCTCCTCCACTGTGATTGGACAGCTGGGTAAAAAGTGGCAGTGACAAGTGCTGCGTTTTAGCCATAAACTGTATAAAACATGGGCACAGCATTTTTGAAGCCCAAAGTGGGTGGAGCCGGACATCGCCATCTTGGCAGCGTGTCACCGCGTGTCACTCCCAGATAACCGAAAATGGGCAAAGAGGCGGGACGTGGGTGGAGCTGAAGTGCCTGGTTGCTGAAACCACACCCACCTAACTCGACGTGATTAAGTTAGCTCAGGCTATATATCTATGTATCTTAGATACTATCTAAAATATTAATAAAGATAACAAATTATACATCATTTGAAAGTTCTAAGGGTTTACTGTCAGTCTACGGTGTCTGTTTTACGATATAGATGCTCCAGCAACAGTAATATTGTAATTTGTGTCGGGTGTGCAAATGACAACACGCAAAATCAAAACGGGACTTCATACCTTTATAATGAAATAGCGATCGCGAGATTAATCCAATCCATCACACTTGGGTAAAATGTCCATAATAAGCGTATATTTAAAAACATCCAACAGCACTTTTTGTCTACAAAAGCATTAAATCCATGAAATATTGATATCTGAACGATCTGCTCTCCATCATTGCTCTTCAAGAATTTATGCAATCTGAGCAGCGTTTATGTACAAAACTGTATATGATCATATACATTAGACTCTCTCAAACGAGCCCGTGTCCAAAGTATTTTTTTCAAAATAGTGCAGCAGTTTTAGTTATACTATCCAAGCAGTGCTGTACAGACAGCAGATAAGAGGCTAGTAGTGACAGCAGCAGCAATCAACCTGTCACTCAAGTGGCCACGCCCTTAATTATGCAGAACCTTAAGGCTTTATATAATTGAAATGGATGAGTTATTAAAAAAATCCACCCCCCCCTCACAGTTGTCATCAGAGGCAAAATTAGCTATATAGACCAAAACCACTTTTTGTACCAGGCTGTAAACATTTTTTTCTGCTGTAAAGTTGGGCATTTTAACATGGGGGGTCTATGGGATTGACTCCCTTTTGGAGCCTGTCTCTAGCAGCCAGTAGATGAATTGCAGTTTAAGTCACTTCCGTGTTGGATTCAAGAGAGAGAACGGAAGGTTGCCGCTTGGTTTTACCAAAGACTATAGATATAGAAAGACGGTTCACTCCTATTAGTTTTGAATGGGAGAAACTGCAACGCGTAATATGGCGGAATACGTCCCGCCTTCTAAATAAAAGAGCCAATGGCTGATTGGTTAAGTGAACAGACTTTCGATACTTTTCTGCTTCAAATCAAAGTATGTAATACTGTGATTCATCTCAGAGCTGTTATTCAGTCTTTAATGAAGAATTCTCCGAAATGTCAATTGAGAAAAAGAATGGGAAACATGCATTTCAGTGACCAAAGTTGAAATGATCTTCGGCTTTTTATCAGCACACATCAGTCTACTTGTTTTTAACCAAAACATGCACTTCAAGCTGTGCCTGACAAAGAAGACATTTCCAAATCAAACACACCCACCTGCACTAGTGATGTTCTCGAGAAGATAGAGCCCGTTTTCTCTTGTGCTGCCAGTGAGCGGGACACTCACTGCTTTAGCGCTTTCCTCAAAAAATACCAAAACAAATCCATTCACTGAAGTCGACGGCGGGCCAATCAGCTCCACAAATATACAGTTCTGTGATTCGACTCCTGTGCAGTTTGTAAAGCTAAATTCATTGATGACGAAACCCTCAGGAGGAGGAGGTGAAGTGGGTTTTGGGGGACAGTTATTTTGCTTCCTTGGTGTGGGAGAAGCAACCTGTGGACACATGGAGGGTTAATATGGCACGCATTTGATGAGTCCAGCACATAAAATCCTGAGAAAGCAGTGTCATCTGGTCATTATCGCAAAATACATCCTGATAGGCTACTTACTTAGGCATCTCTTCATTGTTTCCTGTTTGGAATGACATACTACATACATTTGGAAGTATGTATAGTGTGCACAGTAAGTAAATGCTATGCATCCATTCAATGCCTAGATCACCTACTACATTTGTCAAAATGTGCAGTTTACAAACTGCAATGCACTCATCCTCTATCGCCTGTCAATTTAAACATTTCAACTTACTTTATTATATAATTAGACTGCCAGAAAAATGTTTTTACTCAAAATGGAACAAAAAATTATTATTATTAATTCTTTCTTTTCCTGGCAATTGTTTTGCTCTTTACTATTCCCCTATGTTTGTTTTACTACAACATTTCTGTAAACGAATCTAATTTTTGGCTTTTTGTTCTTTAATACATTTTTTAATGTATTTTTTAAAAATGAATTAAAAAAAGCCATTTTGATTGTGGCAATAATGTTTGAAAAACACATCACTGTAATATACACATTTTTAAAATAAAATGGTCAAAATTAAATTAAAGTAAAGTAAAATTAAGTGAAATTAAATAAAAATAAAGTGAAATTAAATAAAGTAAATAAAGGGGAATAAAATAAAAGTATAGTAAAGTGAAAAAATAAAATAAAGTAAAAGCAAAGTAAAGCGAAATAAATTAAAGTGAAAGTAAAAGTGAAGTGAAATCAAATAAAATAAAATAAAATAAAATAAAATAAAATAAAAGTAAAGTCAAATAAAATAAAGTCAAAGTAAAGTAAAGTAAAAAAATAAATAAATAAAAGTACAGTATAGTGAAAAAAAAAGTAAAAGTGAAATAAAATAAAGTCAAAGTACAGGAAAAGTGAAATAAAGTAAAAGTAAAGTGAAATAAAAAATAAAAAAGTAAAAGTGAAATAAAAAATAAAATAAAAAAGTAAAAGTAAAGTTAGATGAAACAGCCTACAATAAAAAGTAAAGTGAAATAAAATAAAGTAAAAGTAAATTAAATAAAAAATAAAAGTAACGTAAAGTAAAACAAAATAAATAGTAAAGTAAATTAAATAAAAAATAATAATAAAAATTTAATTATTAATTATTAACAAAAAAAAAAAAAAAAAAAAAAAATTATAAAATGCAACAGACCTCTGAGGAATGAATCCTACTAAACACTTTGAATATAAAATTCTGCCTGAAGTACCAAGACAGTGGTACAAATGAGATCAAGTTTCTCTGAGAACTCATCATGAAGCTTACATGTAGAGAAACACTAGATCTCACCCTGAAAGCATTGAGGTTGAGTCTCTCGGTTCCACATCGAGTGAGGGTCTCATCGCCGGGTAGCGCGTTGATGTCCTCCAGCAGAGGGAGCTGTCTTGGTGTCAGCGCTTCCGTTAGCTCTGAAACCTTTTTATCAGATCCGCGAGTGCGGTAAACTACTGCATCCAGCAAACCGCTTCTGGGAATATTCTGACCCTCCTGAGAGGGTGGAGACTTGCTACGATATAACACTATGGCGTCTGGTCCATTCTGAATAGTGTTCGGTGGGATTCTAATGTCAGGGCTGACCTTAGCACTGCCAATCTGGAAGAACAGATTCAGAAAGATTTTATAAGCTGTAAATTTATGTTTGTTGATTCCAGCTAAAATTTAAAGGGGTCCTATAATGCCCTTTTTACAAGATGTAATATAAGTCTCTGGTGTCTCCAGAATGTGTCTGTGAAGTTTCAGCTCAAAATACCCCACAGATCATTTATTATAGCTTGTCAAATTTCCCCCTATTTGGATGTGAGCAAAAACATTTTTGTGTGTGTCCCTTTAAATGCAAATGAGCTGCTGCTCCCAACCCCCTTTCCAGAAGAGAGCGGAGCTTTAACAGCTCACGCTTTGGTTGCTCAACAACAACAAAGCTGGAGAATCTCACGCAGCCAAAATGAGGATTGTCAGTAACGGCGTTCAGCCTTACATTGTTCAAACCGGAATCGGACACTGATGGAGAGACTCAGGAAGAAGTTACAACTTTTAGACGTTTCTGAATGGTTAGTGGAGAAATTTATGTAGTTGCTGTGGAGTTGATTCAACTCATCGACTAGCATGTGCCGTCATGTTAATTTTTTAACAATCTCCTCTTCTCTAAAGAAGACCAACATGGCCTCACCCCCTTTGTTGCGTGTTCTCGGGGGTGGGGTTTATGTAAATTTTAGAGTTAGTGATGTCACCAACCCAGGAGGAAGATTGTTGTAGTCCTTAAACAGAGAATTCTTTAAAAGAAAATATCTCCCTTTGCATTGAACTTTGAGCGACGTAACTTTGCAGATGTTGTTTATGCTCAAACAGCAACATTACACACTAACTAAAGTCAAAAAAGTGAAATCATAATCAAGGACCCTTTAAGACCCTAAATTTTGAATGGTAGTGTACATAAATGCCTATTATTTTATAGCTGACACATACTACTAAATGGAATTCAACCATATGACTCATTGTTCCACATTTCCAAGTGTCAAAGGATGCAGCTGCTCACCAGGAAGTATCCGTCATCATCTGTGAAATATCCATTCAGCTCCAGCTCATAGTACACCGTTCCAGTCTGTCCATTGATCATCACCAGCCAGATGAAATCCAGCGACATACGGAAGCCAGAGGGATGCCAAAACTCTATAAACTCCTCATCCTCAGCTCCTCCTATACAGTCAGTATTGATCTCATTAAGCAGGAAATCCATATCGCTATGAATCGCGGGATAGCTCCGTCCTGCCGCCGTAGAAGAGGCTGAAACAACAAGGCAGACCTTAAAAACATGGCAGCTGGACACAGTTCTTTGATATGCATCATGGGGAATCCTAAAAATGTGTACTTGACATGGAAGAGAAAGAAAGTTGTAATAAATATGGTTCTGTTTTGCTACATGAAATCAAGACCTACTGATGTTAAGTGGGCAGGACTGAAACCAAATGCAGTCATTGGGTTTTCCGGGACTCCGGGGCCTCGTTACAAACAGTCCCGGATCTCTTGTCCATTCGGTAACACCACATCGACTGGCACGAACACCTGCTGTCTGAAAACTGCAGCATACAAACATGGATAAACATATACTATAATACACAAATGCCACAATAATGCATTGTATCGCATGTGCTGATCACCTTTCTGTGAGTTTGAAGGGTTTTCTCCCGGGTATGAGTGTCTCTGTGAGGTTCTCACTGGGCATGTGTGCAGAGTCACCATAAACAAAGGCATCGATTGGCTGTTCGTGGCTGAGGGGGCCGTCCTTAGGGAAGTCTGACACTGGGCCTTTATATAACGCCAATGCTGCACTTTGTGGCACTGAAAGGTCAAATATTACATAATTTATTTAGTTGGAAGAAAGTGTTTGTGAGATGCATGTTTCATCACTAAATTAAAAAATAAAAAGTAAATACATTTTTTGATTAAAAGATACATTAAAGACCATTATGATGCCTTATTTTCATGACAATGAAAATTGAACACTCGGTAGCACACTATAATGAGAAAAGTTAAATAATAGGCCTATTATTGTTTGAACTGTAAAGTACATTTATAATGTACAGAAGTATTTGCTTCTCTATTCTGCTTAATACGAAAATAATAATTTTATCAGGATGATTTTCATTCATTTTGTTTTTTCCCCCATCACATTACATTAATGAGAATTTAGAAGGGGATATTTGTCATGTAAATATGCAAAACACATCCTTTAAAATTAGTTAAAAAAGTCTTACAAATAGGCTACGTTTCATTCCCTTTATGCAAAATATAATTCCATTTTTTTTTATCTTTTGAATCGGAGGTGATATTTGATCTGGACATTACAGAGATTTACCCAACAACATATGAGACAATAAACAACACTAAATTGTTTGAAATAGTATTGTTAACTAAACTTTTTCAATTAATGAAATAAAGATGAAATAAAGTTAAATATAATAGAACTTCGAACGATTACGCCGATTACGTTCCCCTCCAATTTATTTCTTATAGTAATATGACCCGTTGCGCTCTGTCTCACTGCCTGTATCCACTTTTGTGTCCTTAAACATTCGTTTTTTGAGGTCTTATAAAAGCTTATAAAAACTTAGTTCTGGGTTTTTTAGCTTGTTTGCTGTACACCATGTCACATAGCAGCTTTTAGGCATTGTTCTGTTTTTTGTAATAAGTCAGAAATGACAAGGAGGCAGCCTCACGCAATACAAAGTCAATGGAGACGGTTGTATTGTTTTCCCCCCTGGTGGGCGTGGTTTTCAGATTATACTAAATGCGCTCTGTCTCAATGGCTTCAGAGTGGTCATAGTTAACGATATGCTAAAGCCCGCCGGCATGTTGACATGATTAGTTACAAGGTAGTTTGTAACGTAAGAAACACCAGCGATTTCAAACCACGTTTTTGAAACGCTTTAGATCACTGCAGTTTTAAAGAGAAAATTCTCAGAAATGGTGTTGACATATGAATTTGCACATGGTTTGTCTTAAAGCATATTAAAACACCACATAGACATTTTGACAACATTAAAAACTTGATTTTCACCACAGGGGGACTTTAAAATAAATTAAATAATTTAAATTAAATAATTAAAACTGGCAAAAAGCTCATAAAATTACTAACATTTAAACAAATTCAAATGAAAACTGAAAATATACCATTCCAAATCTTAACAAATACTATAATGGTATATAAATAATAGGCTACTAAATTACATTAGTTTGGAAAAGTGTCTTTAAATAAGTTTATCTGCAAATATCCAATCAACTGTACCTGCCAAAGTCGCAGTATTCACAGATACGGTGAAAATTCCAGCCTCTTTTGCGATGAACTCCACACTCGAGCTAATCAGATCTGTGGTAACATCATAAAGCACCAAAGAAAACGATCCGGTTGTCGTGCCAACATCAAGTTCCACAAGGCCTCGGCGGTCCGGCCCACTGAGGTCGACTTCGTTAATCCATAAATTTGTGGGGGTCGGTGGTGGGCAATGATTGACCCACGCAGGGGTGGGTGGGCCAGTGTAAAACGTCCAGAGGTTGTCTGACTGCCAGCAGCGCTGAATGGACTCGTCCCCCTCCAGAGCCGCCTCATCCTCTATGTACGGAACCGAGCCGGGAGTCAGAACTGATGCGAGGCCATCGGCGCCTACTGCGGATTTACGAGAAGTGTATACTACTGCGTCCAACAACCCCACTCCTGAAACTCGTCCCCCTTCAGGAACTGGGACCCAGTTGGGACCGTAGAGCGCGATGGCGTCGGGCCCGTTCTGAACGGAGTTGGGTGGAAGAGAGATGGCGGGGCGGGGAGTCAGTTCAGAAGAGCCAACTAAGAAGAATCCTCGGTGATCTGTCTGGTGTCCGCTCAGATTGATGACCCTGTAGGCGAGGTCTCCATTGCCGTTGTAGAACACAAGTGTGTATCCATCCAGAGAAGTGGGATTCGTGCCATCGTAGTACAGCTCCACAAACTCCTGAGTGTCCAGTTTGGGATTGTCACAGTTAACCTCGCTGATTATTAAACATGAGGTCGTCTCTTTAAAAACGCACATTAGGACCAAAAACACCAAACTCAGCTCCACACGCATGGCTGCTGCCCTGCTAGAAACTCTCACCATATCATAATAAACAACTGGACCTGTGGAAGGAAAACAGAAGTTTCATTCCAATCACTTTCAAAACATCTTAAGTTTCGTTTCTACTAAATCTGGACACATTGCTTCTCCGAAGGTTGCAATACTGGCAAATTTAAGGACAACCAATAAACTGGAAGATATCAAAACACACAAACACATCAAAACTGTTCCAAGTTCTGTTCAATAAGATATTTCATTCTCTGCATTCATTTGACACGACACAAGAGATCATAACAAAGGACATTCCTCTCAAAACCAGGGCAAGCACCATTAAACAATACAGGTCTTCTTAAGTCATGCGACAGTGTTGCATGAGGAACAGACATGTTTATAAACATCAACATTTGGGGGGGTTGAACTTTTAAGTGTAGCATATTCATAATAGTTGCGAAGGAACTTCAGTTTAGTGTGAACTCTGGCACCTAAAAAGCACAAACACTTACGCAACAGTCTATCTGAGGAGTCACCAGCTTAACCACAGACTCCAATAATCAGCAAATCTGGCTGCTGTTATACATAACAGTAATTAATGGTAACCAAGGCAACAAGTGCTCTGAACCTTTCAGAAAAACTTTTAATTTCACCAACATTGACTGCAGAGTACATATACACTATTATATACACTTTTTAATGGTTAGTATGTAAGTAGTAAACAACAATAAACATTTGAGAAACTCTGTAAAGGGCAATTCGGACTGAAAACTAATAAAACATTTCTAAAGACTATAGAGTGCAACAGTGTCCACCCACATTTTCATCTGCCTTGGTTGTAGAAATATTTTTCCCATTCATTTTTCTTGTAGGGATTTTTTTTTTTTTTTTTGCCATAATCCAAACCAACCAGCTACAAGGTGTTACAACAGGAGTGGCTGAATTAATCATCCATTTTTGTCAGGTCATGTAACAGCAATTAAGAGCACTAAATGTTTATCATTGCATACTGTATACTGTCCTTAAAGGGATAGTTCACCCAAAAAAGAAAATTCTGTCATTAATTACTCACCCTCATGTCATTTCAAACCCGTAAGAATTTCGTTCAACTTCGGAACACAATTTAAGATATTTTTGATGAAATTTGAGTGATTTCTGTCCGTCCACTACACAACTGACAATTTGACACTTCAAAAAGTGAATTAAGTGGTAAATTTTCTGAAGAGACTTGATCGCTTTATATGATAAACAGACTGAATTTAGGCTTTTATTCACATATAAACATTCATCAACGCATACATCAGACATGGTAAACGGAAGCTCAAGCATGTTTGCTTGAAACGCGAGAACCAATGAGGTTCATTCTCGCATGTTACGCATCACGTTTCAGCTTCTGCAAGAACCAATGAAGTTCATTCTCGCATTCGGTTGAGCTTCTGTTTGTTTGCTGATCAAGGTTTAAATATGAATAAAAGCCTAAATTCAATCTGTTCATCATATAAAGCAATAAAGTCTCTTCAGAAAATTTGGACTAAAAAGCTCAATCCATATAGATTAGTTTTACGATCTAATTATGAACTTTTTGAAGTGGTATCTGTCAATGGAGGGACAGAAATCGCTCAGATTTCATTAAAAAGATCTTCATTTGTGTTCCGAAGATGAACTAAAGTTTTGAACGACACGGGATTGAGTAATTAATGACAGAATTTTCATTTTTGGGTGAACTAATGTTATCCCTTTAAGATAATGTATACTGCGCTAATATGCCATTCAAAACATACAGCACTATCATAACGTCATTCCTTGTATTTAAAGGATTGTTTAAAAAACACCATGATAATGGATAGTTACTTTTTGCACACTCCAGTGAAGAACCAACTGGAAAATATAAAGACAAAAGTATCTAAGTAGAAGTATCTAACTTCACAACATCTACACAGAGACCATTGTTTATTGCTGCTGAGCAATAAACAATGCATTTGAAGTACTTAAAAGTTATTAGCTACTTCGCCATCACAAAGACACAATCGATTTCGCAACACACTGCAAAGTTAAAATCCCAGCAGACTCGATCTGTTCAACTCGACAAAGACTACAGCGAGAAGAACCCCATTGCAACTCGTGTAGTTTAATGGAGAAATGTCGCTTGCCTTACCGTGACGCCCGATGGCCGGTAGAACTGATTTGAAAGTGTTTCAGTAACTTTTGCTGTGAGGAGGAACCGATTTTATACGGTCAGTCTCTTCCACACGCGTGTGGGCGGTGTAGCCTATCTGGATGAATTCACCCACATTCCCGGAGACATAAATCCTGGTTCCCAGAAAGATGTCCGTTGTGTGCACTGCAACAAAGATTTTCCACATATTGCTTCACAGTGGATGCATCATTTCCTGGGTTCTGTAACGACCCCAAAACTGTTTAGGCATTTAATTTACTTGAAAACCAATTTAATTGCTTAGGTACAAAATATGAAACCAAGTCTCATTTATTTTAAAGAAAGATGATGCCGCAAGCACACTTGGCAAGAAAAAATACAACAATGTGTTTCCTCAGCTACTGATTTAGATTAAAACAGATCTTTTTTTATTATAAGATTAAATCTGATCTTTTTATTATCGCATTAAAACTGTCTTGGGAACTTTCATGTCTTCATAATTAATTTTTTTGCTACTTTTCTTCCATGTATAGGCCTATAGAATACTGTTTTGATTATCCCATACTTTTAGTATTAAAATATGAAAATTAATCATTATTTTTTTTTCAAAACTTATTATACAAGAAGTGAAATACATTCAATAAGTATTGTGTGAAAATTATTTTTAAACCATTTTTTACACAAATTACGACTTTTCAACAATTGTGACGTCATATCCAACGTGACCAACGATTTTTAAAGTTTAATGAAAAGTGTGTTTGTCGAGTATTAGCAGAGCCGTTAAATGTATTTTTTCAACGGCTTTGGGTATTAGTGAAGAGCCTGAGGTGAAATATGAAATATGTGTTATGTGAAGAAAACAAAGGCAGTTTAGGTTTAAATTTTATTTGCGAACAGAATATATTTTTATTCCGTGCGTCATTTCTATCTCCAAGCTGCAATTTTGTCATGTTATTCGTACTTCAGCGTATATGTTTAAAGGTCAAATGTGGCTCTTGAGTAATTCCTTCATCTTCACGGTCTAGAAATGACAGGTAATCAGCATTTTTGTTGACCTTTATCATACAGACACTTGATAGAATAATTAAATCACTAAATTCTTCTCCCCAGAATCCCTTTGCGGCCGTTTTTCCATGATAAGAAAAAGATGTGCATTATCTTTGCATACAGTGCACTTCTGGCATGGTAAGTTTATTATTATTGCAAATTAAAGATTACAGATATTATCAGTAAAATAAATAAAGGGGGCATACGGACATCATCACAAGAGGTTATAAGAATTACACAAATCAACACAATACAACATTTT
Source organism: Ctenopharyngodon idella (assembly GCF_019924925.1). NCBI lineage: Eukaryota > Metazoa > Chordata > Actinopteri > Cypriniformes > Xenocyprididae > Ctenopharyngodon > Ctenopharyngodon idella. Next base: position 8,023,360 of record NC_067242.1, read on the forward strand.
GTCAATATGAAAAATTAAAGGTTGCTTACAACAGACTCAAGGATGTTATGTTAATTTTTAAGTCCTGACCCATATCACTTCAAAATATGACCTGTGGGCTATATGGACATTATAATTCTGCTGTATTAATACTGAATTGCAAGGCATAAATATCTGTTGGCTTACACAGCTGTTCCATAATTCATTCTGAATTTAAGGTAGAATATTTAAATTCAAAAGATGTTCTTCAATGAAATTTCCAAGGGTTCAAATACAGTCAAATCTATACCCATTAATTCTCACTTGCAACACCAGAGGTCGCTGTCTCCACAATATTAAGTGTACATTGTCTCAGGCTGTGTTCAGAAAAGCATACCACCATACTATTCTTACTGCAGAAGTATATAGTATGTATGTTGTCCTCAGTATCTAGTTATAGTATGCATGCTGAATTTTCTATGCATGGAATACCCAACATGCATTTATCACACACAAAAAAGCACATTCTTTGAAGAATAGGTAAAAACCTTAATTTTTAAATTTAGTTTAAATTAATTTTTAATTTTAATTAAATTTTACAAATTAAACAGCTCATAAACCTACTTTATCACTAAACAAAAATTGAAATAACCTGTTAAAGATGAAAATATTATGCAATCATTTGACATTCCCCCTTATATAGAACTTTTTGGGCACAAAGAGTTCTTTAAAATTGATTCAAGAACCCTAGAGTTCTATATAGAACCCCACTGTATATGGAATACTGTACATCACAATGTAACGTTAATGTTCTGTGGCTGTGTCTTATTTCGAATGCTGCATCCTCTGGAGATTGCATTTGTCGGCCGAATACGTCATCAAAGATGTCTCCTTTCAGAAAAGTAACCATTATAAAATTGACAATTACTCATTTTAAAGCATAAATAGTTGTTGTAAATGTAACGGTTACTTTACTTAAATGAGGTGACCTCAATGACGTATGTGTCCGACAAACGCGACCTTCAGAGGATGCAGCCTTCAAAATGAGACATATCTACTTCTACAGCTGCGATTTTTAACATGTCAAGCTATGTTTGAAATGGCATCCTAGTATACTGCTTACTGAATACTGTGCACTATATAATGTATTTTATACTGCCTACTATTTAAAAAATAGTATGTGAAATGCAGTATGCATGCAACCAAGCATGCAAACAGTAGACAAACTGTTGTCATATGACCTCAGTGGATTGCGTTATTTTGTTATTTTGTATGTCTAATTGTGTATATGAAAAACTGAAGGATTTTGCTAAAAAGTTGACCGCACTGGAGTAAACAGATACAGTAGGTCAATCAGGTATTCATGCTGTAAATGTTAGGGAAATAGTACTAGTAGTTTTGTAGTGTGCTATTCTAAACACTCCCACAGCACATTTTTGGTGTCTTATTTAACACATCCTTTTCAGATCACAGAGTCTCTACTAATTAGCTGATGATTTGAATCAGATGTGCTAGATAGACGAGACCTCCTAAATTCGGTTCAGTTCAGTCTGCGTCTCTCTGGACAGTCTGTACATGTTTTATCTGTATCACTTCCTTGTTCTATGTATAATTTCTGCACTCTTGCCGGTTCCTCATGTTCTACAGACGCTGCCAAAAGCTGTTTTTGGCAGACACATCACACCCAATCTAGCCTACACACTGCCACAAGTAAAAACAGCCCATGTTTTTGGTGGTACAGTGTTTTACACTGAGGTTTTTTAAGGTCTTTGAGCAGATGCATCTGATGTGAGCTGTGATTATCACTGCCACCCAAACTGTTATTGTAAAGTAAAGCTGCTGAATCTGTTCATCATTTGATAAACAAGTTAAATCTAATCTTTAGTTGTTTGGGATGCATATTATTGTTAAGTTATATTATATTATATTTTATAAGTTATGCTTGTAAAATTTGCCCTTATTTGGGTGTGAGCAAAAACACAAAATTTTTGTGTGTGTCCCTTTAAATGCAAATGAGCTGCTGCACCCGGCCCCCTTTCCAGAAGAGGGCGGAGCTTTAACAGCTTGCGCTTTGGTTGATCAACAACAACAAAGCTGGAGAATCTCACGCAGCCAAAATGAGGATTGTCAGTAACGGTGTTCAGCCTTACATTGTTCAAACCGGAGTCGACACTGATGGAGAGACTCAGGAAGAAGTTACAACTTTTAGACGTTTCTGAATGGTTAGTGGATAAATTTATGTAGTTGCTGTGGAGTTGATTCAACTCATCGACTAGCATGTGCCGTCATGTTAATCTTTTGTGCAAATCCAGCATTGAATTGACCCTCGTTTGTGAAGCAGTCCAGCGTAAAATGACGGCATGGTAACAACACTCTACTACAACAACTCTTCCTCTTCTCTAAAGCAGCCCAACATGGCTTCACTCCCTTTGTTGCATGTTCTCGGGGGTGGGGTTTATGTAAATGTTGGGGTTTGTGATGTCACTAACCCGGGAAGAAGCTTGTTGTAGTCCCTACCAGCCGTTTGTTGTAGTCCTTAGAAAGCGATTTCTGTAAAAGAAAATATCTCCCATATGAACTTATTTACAGTACAACATTTTGTATGGATGATAAAGAAGGTCAAAATTTAGTATCATGAGGTGTTTTCAGCATACTTGTTGATAATGGTGCATGCTGGTGCAAAGGTAGGCAAAAATATAATAAAAGGGAAAACAAAATGCAGCATCGCTCACTGATAATGAGATGTTTTCAGATGTGATGTAGAGGAAGTGTAAGGTGGTTTAGAGAGAATAAAAGGTGGCCCAGTTTTTCCGCTTCATTCATCTAGCTGTGTTAAATCATCTCATTGTACTGTCATCTTTCTCGGATTACAGATCATATCACAATGGGTTTGAGCTCCATTTAACTCTTATATTTGTTCTCTCTTTACCTCTAGCACTTGTTCCTGTTCTCAGAGTCGGTTTTGATGGCAGTTTCAGACCTGATGGCAGGACATCTGGACCCATATGGGGCTGTTGATCTGTGTTTGAGGAATTAGCCTGGAAGATCTCTCTCTCCTCCAATCCTCAGTATTGTTTCTCCATATGGAATCTGCAGGTAAGCTCAGGAAACCTGGGGAGTGTTTGACAGGCTGATTATAAGAAAGTGTTGTCATGTTGTCATGTTGAACGGAGAGGCTTTGAGGCATCCGCCTAGGGTATTTCAGGATGTGTTTGGCTCGTTTCTCAGCGTGTGTATGTAAGCATCTGTTCATTTATTTGTGAATGAGATGTTGACTCACTCTGGCAGACAGGATGTTTGAATCATTGAAGTGTAACACATAACAGACTGCTGTACGCTGAAGTAGACACATGAAACGCTCTGTAAACTAGGCAGCTGTAGTTGTATTTCAGTACATGCATGCATGTGAAATGGTTGAGATATTATAAAAATAAAACAAAAAATATATATATATCCTTCTTGTACCTTCAACCGTGCCCTGGAGAATGCACTGCACCATAGCACTGCAATTTCCTTCTTTTGACTGTTGCCAGGAGTTCTTCATAGGGCCCAGCATGCTGCCTATAATGGTGTTGCACACGTTCTCATTGGTCACATGGTCTTTTTAGCTGATGCCCAGAATCTTTTGAAAGCATCTCATTTCCAAGGCCTGAATTTCCTTCTCAAGCTCAGCCGTCAGTGTCCATGATTCACATGCATGCAGGCAGATGGAGATAACTTGAGCATGCATAAGTCTGAGCTTTAATCTAAGGGTGATGTTTTTGTCCCTCCCTATTGGCTTCAGTCTAGCAAGTGCTGTTGTAGTCTGGGCTATCCTGACCATAATTTCTAGTTTGGATCCCTCAGCGTGAAGATATTTGAACTGGGACACCGGGAGTGCAGGTTCTGGATGGTTATTTGTGCTGAAATACTTTGTTTTGTCTTATCAGCACTGACAGTTCCTGTGTGGTTCTCCGATGCTTCCATCATTATTCTCTCCAAGATGATGTTGAAAAGCTTCGAAGATAGGAGGCATCACTGACTGACCTCTGCAGCATTTCAAAACCATTGGTCAACAATACAGCATTTAAAAAAAAAACCTTATTTTGAAGGTTTTTTGACCAGTGATTATATACAGTATATCACTTCAAACTATGGCTGATATTTGACCACTACATAATATAGCAATTGACCAATCAGAAATAAGTATTCTAGAGCACTGTGTAATCTTGTTATAATAATTTATTTAGCTCTTTAGCACCTTTCATATACCTAAAATGCAGCTTCACAGATCAGATTTTTAAAGAAAACAAAAAGAATGACAATAAAACATACAATTAATTTTAAAAATAACATTTAAAAATAAGTTACAAACTAATTAAAAATATAAAACTTTAAAATATTATATAAATTAATATATATTAATTTAATATATAATATTAAATAAAATGAAATTATAGATTACAAAAAGCTAATCCTAGCATGCAAATTTTATTAACATTAAATAAGATCTTTGTAATATATATTATTTCATAGTATATGTAATTTCAATATTTTAATATTAAATAGAAAAGCTAACTTAATATTAAAAGCAAAGCCAGAATATATTAATCTAATATATTACTTAAAAATACATTGATGTTAAATAAAAAATAATTTATAGATTATAAAAAGCTATCATTAAAATTACATTAATTTTAAATAATATATTTTAAACACCTAATATATACCTTATTATAAAAAGCTAACCTAGAATATATTAATATTAAATTAAAAAATCTAACTTTAAAATATATTAAAAATAAATATGAATATATTTACAAAAGCTAACTCTTTATAAATAAAAGTCTAGATACATTGTAAATGTAATAAAACTGAACAATTGTTCTCTTTGTGTAAAACACATAAAGCAGTGCTTTTGTGCCAGAATTGGCACATGTCTGGGCAGACAGCTAAATTTAATGTGTTTGTGGTTGTGTCTATTTTTAGTCAGAAGGAGAGACTGTGAGACTGTATCGTACACACATGAGTGTGTGACAGTGTGTTCAGTCCTGTAAGCAGATGGTCCTCGGGTGTTTGTGTTCATACGAAACATATGTAGGTCAGGTGCAGCATGGGCTGTCGTTACCGTGGAAACTAGGAGTCAAACATGACTGCAGTCTCATCACCATGATGCTTTGGGACACATAAACACATGTAGGGGACTTCTTTTGTGATGACTGTTAATAAATCTGTATGATTTGATTATGTCTTTTGCAGCTAGTGCAAATTTATCAGGATGCAGCCAGAGCGCCGTAACACCTCTTCTCCACTTTACCTGTTCACCTGTTCCTCTTCTGGGCATCCTGCCATCTAAAATAACCAGGCTTTACTGCTCTATCCATCATTCAGATACCAGCTCGGGTAATAAATCTTCTGTCTGGCCCAGAAGGCTCATGGGAAGACTCTGTTCTATTTTACTTCTGAGAGGGAGAGAAATAAAAAAGTAGAGCAGAAGAAATAAGGGTATGTCAGGTGTGGGTCTATTGCTAGTTTTCAACTTTATCGTTTCAGAAGCAATTCAAACTAAACAGTGTTGATGTGCAAAAAAAAAAGACATTTAAATTTTATAGACATACCTGCACAAAAGTTCTGTTCTAGCAAATGCTAATTTGAAAAAAGATGGGAGTTTTTTAACATACTATATCCTCTATTTAGGCTACCGTTTATATTCTGTTTGAAAAAGTATTTTATATTTAAATCTCAGATGCTCCTGGGAAATTACATAAGAATGTACAGATGAATTTATTTACAAATGTAATTTTAAGAAGTAGTTCACACAAAATGAAAAGTCTGTCATCATCTACTCATCCTCATGTCATTCTAAACACATTTGTCGTTCTTTCGAAGAACACGGAAAGAACAAACAACAAAAAATCACCATAAACGTCCTGGATTTATGTAAATGGATTGCCATGGTTGATGTCAGACTTCTTGACGACAGCTTCTGGAACAAGAAAAAATGTAGGGCGGGGCTTGATTTTAGCCATGGCGAATTGATTGGATCGTTGAATCATTGTGGTTTGCTATTGGTGGATCTTATGCGAGTGACAGGTTGCCCCGCCCTTGCACCAATGAACACGTCATCAGAGATGAGATGTCGCTACAAGTTATTTTGATTAAGGATTAGCCAGTCAAGCAATGAGCAGTTTGTCCGTTTAGGGCTACTGTAGAGAAATGGCGGCGCAAAATGGCGCGGTGTATGTAGATAGAAATGGCTCATTCTAAGGTAATAAAAACATAACGGTTCATTATGTAAGGTCTTTATACACCACTGAAAACATAGTTATGTATATTATATTGCATTTCTGTCAATATATCCTCCTAAATATTACACACTGGACCTTTAAATGTGCACAAACATGAATGTGCCACTGACAAAATAATTATATAAGATTTGTAAGGAGTAAATGATGATAGAATTGTTATTTTGGTGTGAACTGTTCTTTTAAGTAAACATTATTCAGTGTGTATAGTGTATAGAACAACATGATTTAGCCTAACTGAGGCACTTCTTTTAAAGTAGAAAATGTAGTCTAGCCAGTGAATCATCACGTCTTGAAAGCAAAAATATTGATCACAATACATGTATTACTTACAAAAGCTCTAGACTCACAGACCACCTGTTATTGACACCCGCTCAGTGAACACCAAACACATTTACAGACTGACTGCTTGAAAATCAATGAAAATCAGAATTAAATGCCATGTAGAGACCTGCATGATAACATGGTGCTGACATACTGTACATGATGTGACTTAATGGTTGTTATTTCTGCAAAGAAATAATATTTCAAGGAAGCACAGGAACATATTTAAGCCAATGAAGGGCACAGATTGCATGTCTATAAAGTGATGTCAACACCTTCAGCATGTGTTCAGAAGAAGAACATATTCTTGGGTTGGGGAATCTAAAAACAACCCAAATATCTGGGGTAACCCACTTTGGGGGAAAAAACACAAAATTTGTGCTTGTGTGTGTTAATTTGAGATGTATATACAGTGGGGTTCAGTTCTGAGGAAAAAATTGAGTGAAAAGTTAAACATCAGTGTGAATGTCTTAGTATTTTGTGTTTCTCTTCTGCTATACTGACACAGATACTTTACTGAACAAATCCTGATGATCATGTTTTCTATGATTTGAGCTTCAGTGACAGCAAGAACATCTCACTGTCTGTTCCATTTGGTAATTTATGCATTTGGCAGATACTTTTATCCAAAGCAACTTGCATTGCATTGAGGGTACACCACTATTCAAATGTTTGTGTTCGGTAAGATTTTTTAATGCTTTTGAAAAAAGTCTCTTCAGCTCACCAAGGCTGCATTTATTTGATTAAAAATACAGTAAAAACAATACTATTGTGAAATATTATTACAATTTAAAAGAACTGTTTTCTATTTGAATATATTTAAAAATATAACTGAATTTTCAGCATCATTACTCCAGTCTTCAGTGTCACATGATCCTTCAGAAATCAGAGTAATATGCTCAAGAACATTTCTGATTATTATCAATGTTGAAAACAGTTGTGCTGTATAATATTTTTGTGAAAACCATGATGCATTTTATTTTCAGGTTTCTTTAATAATGTGCAGTTTGCCTTGTGGTGTCAGTGCTTATATGCTTTAAATTTGTTTATAAAACGGTTAGTTCCTGTCCTTGATTCTGATTGGTCAATAGCTGTGTTTTATTCACTATAAAACACGGCTATGACCGCTTCACCCAACGGTTCTGTGTATCACTACACAACACCCTTAGAAACCACTCTTAGCAACGTAAACTGTTCGTTCTCAATTTATATTGTTCATTGAAGCTTACTGTATTATGTAGAAGAGTATTGTGAGAAAAAGATCGAGTGAGTGAGTTTATTACCTGCATTCAGATTTAGCATTTTCCTTCAGGTCAGTCCTATGTTCATAATAAAACATCTGTTTAAATGTCCAATGTATTATCTTGTCCTTTTAACAGTTAAGGGTTTTTCCTGTGACTGACAGCGCTAGTCAAAGCATTCGTCAGTTGTGTCTTGTTCCGTGTTCACAACAATTCAGTCTTTTCAATGTCAAAGTCTTCGCTACTGACTGACACACTCATAAAGACAGTCTTTGCTGCCATCTAATGGTGTAATAATGTAACTTCTGTTGCTGTTCACGGTCAGGGACTATTTTTTCCGGCGGAAGGAAGGCTTTTAGTGAAAGTTTACTTCATGAAAGTTGCATTGATTAATATTTTTGGCTTTAATATTTGTATTGTGTTGTAACCGTTTTATAAAAGCAATAAGGTACTCGAGGCTAGTGCTGTATCGTGAATAAGTCACGGTGAAAGGGTTGCTAACAACGCCCTTCGGCCATGACTTATTCACGATACAGCAAAGCCTCTCGTACCTTATTGCTTACTTATAAACTACAGAATACCTGAAAGACTGAATCGATGTAGACCTAATATTTTTAATATTCTGGAATAGCAACAATAAATGCGTTAATTATCTGGTTGCAGCCAGGTGTGGCGCTAGCCAGCACGACGAAGAAGATAAATTCAAACAGTCTTTATTAACAATCCTAAACAACTCAAAATACAAGAATCAGCAGAAAATGAAACTTAACCAAACTTCACTTTAACGTTAACGAGAAGCGACAAATGAGAACTGAAACACAGTCATGTAAATACTAAGAGCAAACAAAGATAATTGGATGAACACAGGTGCACTAAATTAATGACTAACCAAGGAGACTAATATGAACACAAGCAAGCAGGAACTAAGCAGACAGACTGAAAACGAAACCAAAATAGCACAAAACAGTGTTCATGTGACATTAATAATGTTTTTCACGCTTCGATAATTCAAAAGTATAATCGGACATTGCAGTTATTATTACAGTGAAAGTTTTATTATAAATAATAATAGTCATTTTTATTTGGGTTTTTTTTCCCCATGTTCTCCAACGCCTCATCCCAATAACTGGTGCCCTCTCAAAAATACTAAGAGCATGATGTCCCTGAATAAAAATATTAATTTCTTAAAAAAAAAAAAAAGTTTTTAAACAGTAGTGTATACATTTTTTTATCACTTCATGCATTCTCTGGGAATTGAAACCCATGACTTTGGCAAGATATACTTACATTTGATTGGTCACCTACAAAAATATTTATTATTATGTTACATTTTAACATGTATTTATTTATTTTTTAAACTCCAGGTTTAAATAAGACTATGAATCCCATAACTTTCAGACTCTATCTGTCCATTAAAGCACACAGGAAGCTTCAGCCTCGGATAACACGGTTATTTCCTTCTTTTTGTTGTTTTTTTCTTCCCGCGTTACTTAGGAATCACACATACGGAGCCATTTAAAAGAGTTTCCTGATCAAGTAAAATGTCTTTGATGACAGAACACAATTTCAGATTAATGAAATGGAATTTTTGAAAAAAGACAATCTGTGTATGCGAGGAGGCAGAACAAATGTGCTCACCGTCTCTCTCTCATCCCTTGGGGTCTCACTAACTATAGCCATGCCTCGGTTTCTTAAAGGATGCAGAATAACAATGCTGAAGCTAAGTGAGGGAGAGATAAGAGGAAATAGAGAGAGAAGAAATGGGAAAAGGGAAGCAGAAGTGCTTGGCTCAGGGTCTCCGTCAGACGTTTATCACACAAACGCTTACGCATTCTTCAGCCAGCCGAAACCATTCCCTTTATCTAGAAGTAAACGAGATTTTTAGGCATACGGATTGCTCTGTGGTTGCTAGGGTGTTCTGGGTGGTTGCTCAGTGATAGTCTTGTCTGTACATGTGTCTCATGTCCCTTATTCAATGATGTTTTTAAGCTTTTTTTATCGTCCACCATATGAAAATTGTATGTCTAATCACTTATAAATATTATAGCTCTTCTCTACTCATTTATAGTATGAGCAATAATAACAGTTATGCTTTGAAAACACCCAAAACTAAAAATACAGAAATATTTCTCCCTGTGTTTCAGGGTGTTTTGATTTGCAGTGTATAAAGGTTCTGTTCACTGTGACAGTAACAGGATTGCTCAGTCTACCATGAGGGAAAATCTGCAAGGGAATAGATACGGGAAAGTGAGATTATTATTAAATGCATCTGTGAACCAAAACTGGAAGTTGTCTGCAGTTGTTGCCATGGAAATGCCTCAGACTCACTCCCTGATTTTGTGTGTGTGGTCGCCTGTATGTATGCACATAATAAAATGAGTATATTAAATGTCAGCTTTATTGCATTAAACTAACCATTCACAAACTCTCATACTTACAAAACATGGTGATAAAACACTGTGATGTAGAACATATAAATACTGTACAACAACTGTTTTCAACATTGATAATCAGAAATGTTTCTTGAGCAGCAAATTAGAATGATTTCTGAAGGATCACGTGACACTGAAGACTGGAGTAATGATGCTGAAAATTCAGCTTTGATCACAGGAATAAATTACATTTCAAACTATATTTAAATAGAAAACAGTGCTTTTAAAAATGTAATAATATTTTACAGTATTACAGTTTTTACTGTATTTTTACTTTATGAGCTTAAGAGACTTCCAAAGGAAGGGAAAATCACCGTTAATATATCTTTAATATCTCAATTGTTTCTCCTAGACATCAGTGATATTAATAATAATAGAGAAAAAAATCTGCTGCACAGATGTAATCTCATTTGTGTCTCAAATAACATATTAAGTGATTCAAACAATGTCTCAAACCAAGATACGGCATTTTTTTAGAGTTTGCAATCAAAGGTCTCAATATGGGCTCAGAAATGTCTCATCAGTTTCCTCCAGGATCAAATGTACCTGACATGGTGTACACTAAAAATCTTGGGTTATTTGTTCTATCCAAGACCTGGGTTGAGCCTTTTGGGTAATTTTTTTGGGTTGTTTTTTCAGTGTTTGGGTAGTGTTTGTGTTACCCAGATCCTGGGTCAGACGTAACAACCCAGTGTTTGGGTAGTGTTTGTGTTACCCAGATCCTGGGTCAGATGTAACAACCCAGTGTTTGGGCAGTGTTTGTGTTACCCAGATCTTGGGTCAGACGTAACAACCCAGTGTTTGGGTAGTTTTTATGTTACCCAGATCCTGGGTCAGACGTAACAACCAAGTGTTTGGGTAGTGTTTGTGTTACCCAGATCTTGGGTCAGACGTAACAACCCAGTGTTTGGGTAGTTTTTGTGTTTTGACCTCCCAGGTGAAAAAAAGTACACATCTATATTGTACTTAAAGTGCTCTATTTTCTACTAATTTTGTACTTAATATACTAAAAATTGTTCTACTGTGCTTTTTTTGAAACACCATTAAATATGAACTAAAATGTGCTTTTAATATACTATCTCTGTATTTAAAAAATGTATTTAGTTACCACTTGTAGTACACTATGGGTTCAAATGTACAAGTGGTAACTAAATAAATTTTTTTAAATACAGAAATATATTTACCCAGCCTTTGGGTTGAAAACAACCCAAATTTGGTTGTTTTTAACCCAGTGTTTTTTGAACATTAATTTTATAGCACTGTACTCTTGCTATATGACATGCCAACAATCAATTCATTGTTTATTTCTCCTAAAGCAAACAACTTTCCCATTATCATGAGTGTGTTTGTGTGCATGCGTGTTTTGCTTCGGTCTCTAGCGGATTCAACTTGAGCAGAAATCATCAGCAGAGTTTTAATTACTTTGATTAAGCTGCATAATGAGTCGTTGTGTATGTCTGTGTTGGGTTGAAAAGTTAATTATCCACTCAGATATAGCTGTGAGTGACGAAGACCAAAAGAAGTAAAACTTCAGAAAGGTCACAGAAAGGTTGCACGTCTGTTTATGTTTACGTGTAAGAACGAAAAGATCATTTGCAACCAATCAATTTTGTTTCCTCAGGTGAACCGAATGAGAAATGACAGTATGCCCTTGACTTTTATTAACCTGATTCATACAAGCATTAAACTTTCATATTCAACAGTTTAATAAGGAATTAAAATGACAAACTGTGACACACACTGAGTTCAGGACAGACAGATACAGACTTTTTTTACAACTTCATAAAACCTGTTAGAAAACACCCCTTTTATGTTTTTTTTCTTTCACTTTTCAATAAAAATGCAGTTGAACGGGTTAACTTTTTTTTGCAGTATAAATATTTTATATGCAAGAACAAATTTCTTGATTCTTTATATTTGCATCTTTGTTTTGCTTAAATGTCTCATACTGTGCAATCTATTTGAAGCTTTATCATGCATATCTTTTTATTTATTTATTTTATTTGGAAATTTATATTCCTCTTTTTTTATTTTTTTATACAGTGCTTACTGTTAAATATAAATGGTCCACAATATAAAACCTATTTTAGAACTTCAGAGAAAGATGTTCTGGATTACAATGGACATCTTCAGGACAAAATAGTTTAAACTGACAAAACATACATAGAAAATTGTTCTCACTAGTTCTAGAAAAGCCCCCAGAGAGATGAAAAATTCCCTGCTGCTTTATTCCCCATTTGCATGCATTTCATTAGTGAGGGATATTTGAAGGATTCGGAACGAGGTCCTCTATACCCTTATCTGCATTTTGTCCTCTTTTTATTCGCTTCACTTTTTTTCTTCATTCTTTTTTCTCTTGAACTCCCTTGTGACTGAATCTGAACACCCCTTATCACCACAACTTAATGAGCTCCCAAGCATTACCGGCATCACACACACACACACACACACACACACACACACACACACACACACACACACACACTGCTGGTAGCGTCTACTGTCTACTTAGTTTTCTAGTTCCACTCAGTCTAATTGTGCATTTATTCTTTTACTCTCTAAAACAACTCATTAGTGTTTTATATCACACACAGAGAGAGAGGGAGAGGGAGAGACCTAGTTTTAATGACCTTCAGATAAGCAGCGGAAGATGATGCAAAGCAAAGTAGGATAAAAAGCTGAATTAAGTAACGGGGAGAAAAGGCCAGAGAGAGAGCAAAAGAGTCAGTTATCCGCATATCTCGCATTTTTAATGACGTGTGACGCTTGTCAGATGATTGAAATTACACACAAACCACCTTTAAAAGATCATCTATATGCATGAAAGACTTCAGTGCATTTCTTTAGTGATAAAGACATACAGTCAAAACAAAATGTATTCAGACACCTTCAACATTTCATTCATTAAAACAGTTTATTCACTATAGTTTAAAAAATGGTAATAAAATATGACAGTTAAACTGTGTCAGAAAAAAATTAATCTTAATTATGTCAGATAACACTTCTGCAAAACATGGTCAGGTCAAAGTGTCTGAATAATTTTTGGTTCCAAATTTTTATCAATTTTACACAGTATGAAGAATTTTTGGGTAATATGTCACAGTTTACTTTATTTTGCTATCCTCACTTACATAAATGAACTATAGTGTCCTGCACCCACTAGTAAAAATATATCAAAAATATCAAAAATGTCTGAATAATTTTTGGTTTGACTGTACATGCACATATCAAGACACAGACAGGGTGAAATGTGTGAATGTTAATAAGTGACGGGTGAATGAAGCTATTGATCCGGTATTTGTGTCTACAATATGCACTGAACAATTGAGGCTTCGTTAGTTTTGTTGATTGGCTGGTAGGCTGATAATGATCAGGGAATACTGAATTAAATGGATCAAAGCACCGAATAACTCTAAAGGTTTACAGTACCTTAATGTAACACTGTAGAGATTCACATTACCTCACTCGGATTGTTTAAATATTTATTTACATGACCTTTCTGTAATGGTGTAAATACCTTACTATGATGGTGTAAATATTGACTTAACCCTGACATTTACTTTACTTTAGTGTAATCCTGTAAATATTTACATTATCTCTCTATAAAAGTGTAAAAATACATTGTGAATTACAGTGTTGAGAACATCTACATAATCTCACTGTAATGTTATACACTATAAATATACTACACTACACAACGTTTACTGTAATATTGCATAATAGAAAGTCACAAAATAAAACCTATTAAGAAAACCATTTGCTACCCTTATGTAACCTTCTGTTTTGCCTTATTTTTTGACAGTTGTTCATTACAACATCACTTCATTCGGACTGAAGGATACAGATGAAAGATAACAGTCATTGCAGGTAAAAAAATAAAATAATACCATAAATAATTTCCACCTTAAACCTCAAAACCTAATGAAGCTGTTATATTGATTTAAACAGCTATTCGCTATCTGAAGTGGATAAATTGTTGAATTTAACCATTTTTATTTGTAAAGCCATTATTTAGTTTCAACGGGCATATTGTTTAGAGTTGGACATACTTAACGTAACAGTTTGCGTCAGTCTTTTTGAGATACGACACATATGAAATTATGTTCAACTAACAAACTACATTGAGGAACTTAATAATATGTAGCATAAACTCACATTTTTTAAGTTGATTACTCAAAAAATTAAGTTGTTTCAACTAATTTTGTACAATGGTAACATAGCGTAAACTCTTTTAAATGTCAAACATAACAGCATTAAACATTAACAGATCTTTCCATTTACTAAAAAACACACAACCCTTAATTTCAACATTTACTCTCCTTATCCACTCCTATACAAAGCGTGCTGGGAACTAGAAATCCACTGCCTAATTTTCAAATTTATCTCATTAAGTTACTATAAAAAATCAAAGATGCAGAATCTTCAGTTTAAATTACGCACAATATTAAGTTCATGTTTTGATCAACATTATTATGTCAACAGAACTCATCAAAATTATGTTCGCAACTTAAAAGGTTTAATAAAATCAATAAATTATCATTTTTAACTTGGAACCATGCATGATGCATTTATTACGTCATGAATTTCTGTATTTCTGTAGTGTTTTAAACTGTGACTGATTGCACAACAAAAAAACAACAACAAAAACAGGTAGAGGCATTTTAATGTGCATTTAATCTGTTTAATTAGCTGTTTATCATTCAGAACAATCTACGACTGTATGACAATCCTTACAGCAGCTAAATAACATCTAGTTTTATATATATATATATTTACTCTTTTTTTAAATAAAAAAACACCAACTATTGTAGGTCGATATTCTAAGGTCGTTTGAACCCTTATTACCATGAAACAGTCCTATAAAAAAGAGCAAAATCCATCACCATTAAACTGTTTTATGATTGCTATCATCTCATACTAGCCACAACAGAGAACTCCTTCAGATTAAGTGTCATATTCTTTTCATCTGTTCTTGAGTTTGTTTTTGATGATAAAATGTGCAACATACCTCAAACATTAACATTAACTGCTCTATACCACCTAAATCAATATCTAATGCATCCTATGTAAACATACACTTTAATTTAAGACTAAAAAGAGTCTCTGTAGAAGTTAGCTAATTGATCGTTTGTTCTCTGATACAAAATAAGCTACAAATTAGCACTACCTGACAAAACACAGTCACAATGTTCTAGGGAGCAGATGCTCTCGTGTTCTTGAATGATCCCTTGAGGCTTTGCTTACCTAATTGACCCATTATACGAGAACACAGAAGACGGGTCTCAGTTGAGCCGTTAAGATCACTACTCCTGATGCGTTTCTTCAAAAATCTCATAGAAAGGTGTTTGAATGCACATCAAATACAAAGAGACATAATAAAATCCCTGTGATCCATGGAGACTGTGCCTTTACTCTTAAACTCCGCAGAGGAAGCTTTGAAGACTGATTAAAAAGTCCTGTGTCTATGGGGAAGTTCATCTAGGCAGCCTCCGGGTCATCGTGGATCATCCAGCTGTCTCTTAAAACTAAAAAAATCCAGTATAAAATATATCTTATTCCTCTATTGGTGCGCACATGTATGATTCTGTCATAGGCTGGTTTGAAAGTCACATGATGATGAGCCTCCGCAAAGAAAAGATGGTGTTCAGTATCTTCAGTGTACTTCTGTTTGCCAAGTTTCAGTGCACTATAGAAAAGTTAAAGTGATAGTTCACCCTAAAATGAAAATTAAGTCATCATTTACTCACCCTGCTGTTGTTATAATGCCGTATGCCTTTCTTTCTTTTATGGTCCACAAAAGGAGATTTGTTGCGATTTCGGTTTTATTCCAAATAATCGTGCAATCTTAGAAGCCACATTGCATTAAAGGTTTAGTTCACCCAACATCATTTACTCTCCATCATGTCATTACCAGACAATTGATTTCATTAAACAAGCTCCAAGCAGGGTTATTATCCTTAACTAAAACTAAAACCATAAAAAAATGTCATTAATAGAAATAAAATAAACATTAAATACCTAGTTCTGTCATAAAACTCTAGATGGCACAGGCTGATGGGTCCTTAACTCAATTTGGTAGTGATCACATCGTTATCTACATAGCGCAGCTGATTGGTTGCTGCTGCATTAGCGGCCAATGAGCTGCGGCTCAACATTCAAAAGCTTGGCATTGTTTGCTGTTAGCACGCTTTCAGAAACCTCCACCTTCCCCAGCTCCACCTGTATAGATCTGCTACGGGGGTTATTTCATGTATGTTTTATGTGCAGCAGCAACATGTCTTACTTGCTCACAGCAATGTCTGTGAATGTACTGGCAATAGCAAGTCACGGTATTTGCTCTGCAGCAGCGGCATAGCAGATCTATTCCACCAAGACCAAATACATTAACATTGCCATATCCATTACCATGCCAATCTCTCTGAGAGTTGTCATGACAGAACTAAAATAAAATATATAAAAAAAAACATTTCTCATTTTCATTTAAAGTACTAAAATAACTAAAACTAAAAATTAAAAGTCTAAAACTATAGACATTTAAAAAAAAAACAATAAATGACGAAAACACAAGAAAAATGACTAAAGTGATACTAAAATGACACTGGCTTCAAGGACAAAAAAGCAGTACAAAAGTAGTCTATACACTATATTCTAAGTCTTGTAAAGTCACACGTTCATCAGCTTTGACTAAAATGTGAGTTGAAAGTATTTCCCTTATGCAGTATCATTGAAATCAAATACAGCACATCAAGATACATCAAACTTTGTCAATGACCAGGCGCAATGCATCTTCTCTTTTAGAAAATGTGTGTAAAAATTGTACATACATCAGCTTGTCACTGGGGCAGTTTCCTCAAAGGGACAACTTTCTACCTTATCTACTCCTAAAAGGGGTATATTAGTACCTTAGACAAGTAATGTGCACTAATATACACCTTTTAGGGGTACACAGTTGTTCCTTTACGGGTACTGCCCCAGTGACAAGCTGATGTATCCCTAAAGGTACAATTTTTAAGCTAGAGGTATTGTTTTTCTGACAGTGAAGATGCACAATATTTGAAGCAAAAAAAAAGCGATATTTGGTTAACATTGACTTTTCCTCACATAAATCTAATGTATGGCTATAGAGGACTCAGAATATGGTACTTTGATGTAATTCACGATCTTGACAGCTACAGTAAACATTATGAAGCGTTGTGCAGTATTTCTTCATTCGTGTTCCACACAAGAAAGTATGAAGCCCCTAAAGGGACATATTATGGGGAGAAAAAAATATGAGATGGGAGGAAAATGTATATTTCAATGCTTTTGCTTTCTCTCCCAAATGTTTGCGTTCCCCCGAGAAACTTTGCAATCGCTCGCAAATGTTTTTAGTTCTTTGTGAGTTTCTCAGGGGAACACAAAAGCTTTGCGAGCGAACGCAAAGTTTCTCAAGGGAATGCAAAAGTTTTCAGAGAAAACGCAAAAGCATTGAAATATTTTTTCCCTCTCATCTCATATTTTTCCCACATCAAGCCCATTTAGGGGCTCCGTAAAAAAGAAAGACTTTTTTTGAGTGAACTATTCCTTTAAATTGAAAGCAGTTATGTTAAAATCAGTGTTTTTCCTAGTGCTAAAGTGACCTATAAGTTGTTTTGATCCTGTCGATTGTCTTTAACTCTAAATTAGTGAGGTTTCAAAGTCACCATGTAATAGTTTTGCTAGTTCTTTATCACCTATGGCGTTCTTGTCGTTCTTGTGCAAACGTTTTTCCAGTAGTAGTCCTGAAGTAATATTGCTACCTGTTTCCCGGCCGTCCGGTGAAAGCCGTACACTTTCAAGACCCAGTTTTGGCTTCATACACAAATCTCAATAGGAGTGGTCATCATTACTTTACTCTTGTCTTGGCGGTTGGGCGACGGGCTTTTGGAGGACTCTTCCCTTGAAGAATGTGGTTCGGACAGGATGCTACGTTTGAGGGGGGTGGGGCGTAGACAGGAAGTGCCTGAAGGAGGAGAGGGCTCTGCGTGTCTGTGGGCGGAGCAACGTGCGGAACCTCCCCTAGGCGCCCTACAGGAAGCTCTGCGGCGATGATGATTCAGCAGGTCGTATTTCAGGAAGTAGAACACCTCTTTAACCCCACAGCGCCGCTCCGGCTCCAACGCCAACAGCCGACCGAACATGCGTAACGCATCGTCAGAAAAACGCCGCCATTGGGAGGGAACGGCGCCGGGAGGACACGCCCCCCGTTGCCAGCGCTGAAATTCTGAAAAGAATGCGTCGCTAGGCAACGCCGCTTCCCATGGAAAGTTTCCCGTGAGCATGCAGAAGAGCAGAACTCCGAATGCCCACACATCCTGGGTCGTCGCCACGATGATGCCCTCCGAAACCGAGGCCTGGCACACCTCAGCAGCAGTGTATGGGATGGTGCCGCTGATCCGCTTGATCCGGCTGCCCGCCCGCCGTGTCATTCCTAAATCTGCCAATTTCACACGTCGGCACTCGCGGTCGAAAAGCAGAACGTTTTCTGGCTTCACATCACGATGGACGAGACTCTTGCTGTGCATGAAATCCAGAGCCAAACCCAGCTGCTGAACACAGCGTTTGACCATCTCCTCCGGCAAACCGGCCTGAATAGACATGGAAACACAGAAAGGCAGAGTTTAGAGCAGAGGAGGTATAGAGAGTATATACAGTACAGGCTCATAATCTATAAGGGATTAAGTATAAACTTGCAGTTGACCTTGATCCACCTAGTTTTCCATAATCAAAGGCAGGATCACACAGCATGTACACAGAATTAATATACCCATCAATCATAAAGTTATACAAATTCCCTGTACATGTTTTGGATATTAAAGAAATGTTGGAATATGTTTTCCCAAAAAATGGCACAGAGAATTAAAAAAAAAAGAGTCTCTAGATAACAGTTACATGCAGAAAGCTGGTTTTCTGTATTGTCCATGTCATCCAGACAAAAAAGATACTAGTATATTTAGTTAAATCTCACAAAGAACATGTCCAGGTCATCGTTTACATACAAACAAATAAATAAACAAATACCATTCAAAAGTTTGGGTTCAGTATGAATTTTTAAAATGTCCTTGAAAGAAGCCTTTTCTGCTCAGCAAGGCTGCATTTATTTGATCAAAAACACAGTAAAATCAGTAATATTGTGAAATATTATTACAATTTAAAATAACTGTTTTCTATTTAAATATATTTTAAAATGTAATTTATTCCTGTGACCAAAGCTGAATTTTCAGCATCATTACTCCAGTCTTCAGTGTCACATGATCCTTCAGAAATCATTCTAATATGCTGATTTGCTACACAAGAAACATTTCTGTTGTATAGCTTAATATTTTTGTGTAAATATTTTTCTCAGGATTCTTTGATGAATAAATAATGTCGAAAATTCAATCTTAAAAATCTTTTTGAATTGTGTTATCATTTTTAAGACAATTTAAGCACACTCCCACCCCCAAATACAGTACATATTTTAATTTAATTATATTAAATTAAATGATTATTAATATTAAATATAATAAATATGAAAATATTACTTTTTTGTCATTTATTTTTTATTTTAAATTTAATATTAATATACAATAATTTTATTTTTATTACAGTAATATATGCATTTTGTATTTGGGTTGAAATATGACCCAGAAATATGTTTTTGCACATTCAGTATATTGCATCAGTACAAGATTTAACAGATGATCTATTACTGAAGAGCATTTTAACATACTCAAATACTGATACAGCTGTTAAACCTTCAAATACACAATTAAATAGTGTTAAAAATAAGGCACTGTGATACCTGAGGTGGGATGATGTCGAACAGGTCTCCCGCAGGCGCGTACTCCTGGCCGAACACATAGCTGTCCTCCGTCTCAAACAGGACGTTCAGAACTTTGATGATAAACGGGCTACAGCCCAGAGCCGCCGTCAGGCTGTACTCGCGCAGAAAACTACGCAGCTTCGTCTTGTTCTTACTCACGTACTTCAGAGCTAGTTTAGTACCTGCAAATACACAAAACAGTGATGTATGAAATATGGTCCATCAAGACCACTGTAATTTGAATGTACACAATGACAGTGTTATGGATAATTAAAACTGAAACTAAAACCGAAACCATAAAATACATTTTCTTTAGCTGAAATAAAAGAGCTTGACTGTTCACTTCCATTGCATGGAGAGGAGCAGCCAGGACATTCTGCAAAACATTTTGTTTTGGTTCCACAGGAAAAAAGAAAAGTTGGGAACAGCACTGCCTCATTTTCACACAGACTCACCCTGTGTCCGGTGCACCACCAAGTCGACTTTGCCATAGGTGCCCTTCCCCAAAGCACCGATCAGCTCATACTGCTGTTCTACCTCAGAGGCGGAGAGAGACGTGATTGACAGCGCCTGCATGTCCTCGACCGGAGCCCCGCCCGTCTCACTGCCCCGTCCCACTGCGAGAACCCCCACCTGGGCACTAAGAAACACACACACATTATCTCACATACACTAACAAACATTTCAAGAGGAAGTGTGTCCTGGGGCCAGATTTCTCGCATAGTAATTTTGTCATATTTACTTGAGAAGCAAAATGAATTCAGAAAGAAATCATCAAAATGAAGTGTTTGTGCTTGAAAGATGAAAAAATATTTGTCAGTGGGGTAAGAAAAATAAACATATCTTATTTTGCTTCTCAAGTAAATGTATCTTGATTTTAAGAATGTTTAGATACTTGTACTGGAAAATGACAAAAATACCTAGTAAGAACATATTTTTTTCGCAGTGCACAAAAATTTTGAGAGAAGTTAAGAAATTTCTTAAGATAAATTGTAAGAAGTAAGTAAATTTTCAAATCTTAACCCTCTGGGGTTGGTACGAAACTTGGTAAAGGTTTTGGTATGTAAACACACACAACATAATCATTGACATGATTTGAAAAGGTTAAATGGTCCTGAAAAAAAGAGTCACACTTGTATTGTTCGCGGATAAAAAATGGCCGCGTTGGAAACGAATGGGAGACGAATTTCATCTAGTGGAAACATATGGTACTGCGCCCAAACAAAAATCTTACTGAGAGCTCATTTTTTAAGATATCAACCTCAAATTTGGAACACAAATTGTCTAGATTTATGGCTTTGATTTTTAGAGTAAAACATGTTTTAGAAAATATATATTTCATATAAAATTTAAAAATAGTGTTTATGCATTTTTAATAATAATAAACTTCTATAACTTTTTTTTTAATTTCACTCACTTTCTTAATTTTTTTCACTTTAGCAATAATTTGTGTCGTCATTAGAGATCAAACTTAAGTCTGTGCTCCAAAGCATTCAAGATTTACGACAGTTTAAGTTCTCAAAAAGTGATTAACAGGTAATAAAATTCGGTCATTTTAGACCGCCACTCGAGCAGCACGAGAGGGTTAAGTACATTATATGTTTTCTTAAGAACAAAATGACACACTTTGGTGTTATCTGATTGTATAGCAATTCTTTTCAAAGATTTGCTGATCAAAAACACCTCAAAGGTTGTCTTTTTCCATCGTCTGCAAATTAACTTAATAATAATAAGCATGCAAAATATTTTTGGAGTCATGTTTTCTAATGTGCCATGTATTTTAAATAGTTATTAATAGCAGTCTGTTGCATTCACAACCACCCCCTTGGTTAAAATCGCGTTTTGTGGGGTGGGTGCATGTGTTTTCGCCTTTTGCCCCGCTAGTGATGGCCCTGCTGACTTGCACTGACTCTTTGACTCTGAGTGGCAAAGTACCAGCATCATGTGAGAAGTGAGTACACAAGAAAGAGTAAAGATTCAAATATAGAAGTGCCAGTACTGGCCCACTTCGAGCACTGTTCTTAAGAATGTTTTGTGAAACTGGCCCCTGGCGGCCCCCTAACTCTCTCTTGGTATTATAGACCCCCTTGATGACGTCATTTGTCTCTAGATCTGTTTGTTCTTCTCTCTCAAACGCTTGTGTCCTTATTTCTTTCCTCTCGTCAGCACTCTACCCACACTCTATTTCCCTAGCTGTGTACCTGATTTGCCGCTCTCAGACGAAGCAGTCAAATCTTTGTAAATATTTCAACAGCAGCAAAGGGCACTAACTGAATCACGGTCCTGACGTCTCGCAGAGCTCACGGGAAAAAAGCAGTGACCTAGAATGAGGCCTCATGTTATCAGCTTCATGCATAGTGACAGCGCATTGAGCTCAGGCTAGAAACAAGACCCTCCGCTGAGCATCACTGCTGCACAACAACAACAACTGATGAAGACGCCAGATGACCTTAAGATGACCTCTGAGAAGTTCTGATGTGCCGAACCCCTGCTATCCTGGCTGCTTTAGCCCCTGACTGAGAAACAAATGAGACATTGATTCAGGAACATTCTCATTTTCTCTAGAGGTCATTGTCTACCTCGGCTAGATGCCTTTCATTTTTACTGCATTAACCCACCTGTCGTTCTCCCCGGCCCTTCATTCTGTACCTCAGCACTGGGTTGAGCAAATTTGAGCAAAGTTTCCATTTATAAATTGGAATTTCAATTGAATTGGCCTCAACACACTGGATATTAAATTGGAATGACAGGAAAAGGAATTTTATGAATGACAATTAGACGAAATTCACATTAATCCTACACAACACAACAACAAAATGAGCTGGAACAGAAACATTACATCATATAAAACTGCTTAATGTTAATTAGCTCCATTTTAAAGTCTTTGGGGTAATATATATATATATATATATATATGTGTGTGTGTAAGAATCCAAGAATTAATCATTATTACAGTGATTATTATGTTTCTAGCATGTTTTATGTTTGGCAACGGTTCTTTTATCCCTAAAAGATAGAGTGTGTAGCTTTTCATTTCTTAAAGGGGTCCTTGATTTTGATTTGACTTTTTTAACTTTAGTTAGTGTGTAATGTTGATGTTTGAGCATAAACAACATCTGCAAAGTTACGACACTCAAAGTCCAATGCAAAGGGAGATATTTTCTTTTACAGAAATCGCTTTTTAAGGACTACAACAAACGGCTGGTAGGGACACAAACCCTAAAATTTGCATAAACCCTGCCCCCAAGAACACGCGACAAAGGAGGCCATGTTGGGCTGCTTTAGAGAAGAGGAAGAGTTGTTGTAGTAGAGTGTTGTTGCCATCATTTTACACCAGACTGCTTCACAAACGAGGGTCAATTCAACGCTGGATTTGCACAAAAGATTAACATGACGGCACATGCTAGTCGATGAGTTGAATCAACTCCACAGCAACTACATAAATTTATCCACTAACCATTTAGAAACATCTAAAAGTTGTTACTTCTTCCTGAGTCTCTCCATCAGTGTCCGACTCCGGTTTGAACAATGTAAGGCTGAACACCGTTACTGACAATCCTCATTTTGGCTGCGTGAGATTCTCCAGCTTTGTTGTTGTTGAGCAACCATCAAAATATTTATTTCCCTCAAGAGGTGCATCAATTTTTGGTCAAGATCTTGTATAAACAATGCAAGAAGTGAGCACTCTGTAAAGTCTCCTCCAGCACATCCCAAAGACTTTCAATGAAATTAAGGTCTGGGCTCAGAGGTGCCAATTCATGTCTGAAAATGATTCTTCATGCTCCCTCCCAACCATTCTTTCACAATTTGAGCCTGATGAATCTTGGCTTTGTCATCCTGGAATATTGCCATGATGCTTCTTCCTACATGGTTGTTAAAGAAATTAAAAGCTACATCTTTTAGGGTTAAAAGAACCGTAAACATGCTAGAAACATAATAATCACTGTAATAATGATCCATCCATAGACTCTTAAGTATTTGCCTATTAAAATCCAATATATTACCTCAGTCTTCAAAATGGAGCTAATTAACATTTTGTTTAATTTTAATGGAAAAACACTAAATGTATGCAATAATATTATATATAAAATATTATATATTTATTATGTATAAAGAAATAGCCCATATGTTGTGTGTATAACATGTTTATGACTAAATATAAATGTCAAATGTTTTTTTAACCACTCACTCAATCTGAATGTAAATCTCTGACTGTGTCTGACTTCAATTTGCTGAAGTCTGAAGAAATTTGATGTAAGATTTATTTTGCAAAAATTTTCACTCAAATATTGCTAGTAAATTTCACAAATAATAGGAAAGAAATGGCAAGTAACACATTGAATTGAACATGAATTTTTAAAGTACAACGACTATAATAGTATTTTATTTACATATATTCAGTTTAATTGACATCATTTTTTACAGTGTATCTTGAATGCACTTTACTATAGTAATTATAATTGCCCCACTTGATAAATGTTCCTCATTGAGCCTAAATGTTATATTAAGGTCAACACCTAAAGTTGACCTTTGACCTGCCCTCCCTGCTATCAGATAACATTAATGTCACACACAGCATTCATATATACCTACAAATATTTTAAATTAATTTATTTAAGCATTTTTACTACTTTCTTGTCGTTAATTTCCTTTCTTTTTTCACCTTATTTAGTCCCTGTTTCTGTACTTCATGCGCTTTGGCGATATTATAAATGTTAACAAACACACCTATAATATCGGACTCTGAAAACATCAACAACAACAACAATGCATGAATACATGACGTGCCACCAACAGTGCAAAACAAGCAGTTCAGTACAGCAAGAGCCCACAGCAGGTGCGAGTGAAGCGTCTTCAAACAAAAGAAATCAATACACACGTCGGGCTTCAATTTCACACTGTGATGACCTGGATTGAAGGAGAACTCCAGGACGCTCTTGAACTCACCTGCTGGTGCCCTGCTGTCTCTCTCCCTCATGTTCCTGCATCCAAACGCCGCGTCCGGACCTCAGCCGTCTAGGAATTCATTCCTCGTTTGTTGTGCTTCCAAAAAAGCATGATTTTCAATCACAAAGAATGAGTTTCCTCAGCACTCCTGAAGGACGTGTGGATCAGAGCTCTGTTAAACAAAACACACTGTACACCGCTCTACATCCTCAGCTTTGCTCTCCAGTCCTGCGCTCATGTGGAAAAATCCCAGTCTTTTCTGCTCTCCTGTTTAGTGTTTCCTGCTTTCTTTGTGAAGGGTCTGCTGGAGCACGAGGAGAGAGGAGCTGGTGTGTGTGTTCAGTCATCAGTGATGTACAGTGTGTGTGAGAGAGAGAGAGATGGAGGGGAGGGGAGGGGTTGCATGTGTGCGTATCTATGCGTGAATGACCTACTTCATTGCGTTCACGCTCCTGGATGTTGGAAGAACGGCGCTGGTGCTTGTCGCGTCTGTGTCTCGCAGCATCCAGGGTCCCTTTAGGGATGTCAGATGTGCTCATCCAATGGCCAGTCTCTTGTTCCTGTGTTCACATGATCACAGAGCCCCTCGAGCCAGCAGCGTCCCAGCATTCAGGCTTCATTTTCACCCCCAATTTAATGCAGAACATCAAAGCTATTTTTAGATCTTTTTCGCATTCCGTGACATTCAAGCACATTTTCCAAGTTCTCATTCCTTTAATGTGTACAGTGTTTTTAGTATAATTGAGATACTATTATTTTTATAAACATTTTAAATTAGTTTTATTTTTATTTTAGGTAAAGTTTTAATCAGTTTTTTTTGTATAGTCGGCTGAAACGGAAGTGATAGTATTTCTTCCATTTTGTGACATATCTGAGTGAAGCGGCTTCTCGAACAAGAAAAAATGTAGGGCGTGGCTTATTGGTGGGTCTCATGTGAGTGACAGATTGCCCCGTTCTCGCGCCTGTAAACACGTCATCCAATTATTTTCAAATTAAAATTACAAGGCACGTGAATTTTAAAAATAGGCTAATTGACCCTTCGCAAAGACCCGCCCCCCTTAGTTACTGTTGCTTTGTCCGACAAGCCATGGCGCTCTCGTGCCACACATCATGTTGTGAAAATACATCGCGGAGCAAAGAGGACACTGACAACACGTCGACAGACATGACAGAGCAGGTTACTTTTGGTATGAAACAAAGTCCCAGCTTTCAAATTTTGTCATTTTTTTTTTAAGAAATTCGAACAATAAATACCGTTTTGTGGCTCTTTAATGTGTCGTGACAGATCGCTGTAGCGCCTCAGCTCAAGCAGCTCGTGAACCGATCATCTCTTCCTACTAGTTAATTTATAGCTTTAAATAAACAGGAGGAATGTTGTTTCAACCGCGGAAAGACGTCAGTACACACCATTTTTCAAGTTCAACTTCGGAGGTTAATCTTATAACTCTCCTGACTGCTTTGTTGGACAAAATGGCGGATTCGGCATTATGATTGGTTAGATCGCTTGTCAATCAAGCTCTCAGCGAAGGGTATTATGTGCGCAGATAAATCATTTATGATAAATACTGCAATATTCCATTAAAAAATATATATATATATACATCCAGTAATAATACTAATTAATTATTCATTTACACACTAAAAATTTTGGTAACACTTTAGTATGGGGAACAATTTAACTAGTTGCTTATTAGCATATACTAGAATATTTATTAGTACTTATTAATGCATTATTCTGCATGACCATAATCTACATCGCTTAATCCTACCAACACCTAAACTTAACAATTACCTTACTAACTATTAATAAGCAGTAATTAGGAGTTTATTGAGGCAAAAGTCGTAGTTAATAGTGAATATGTGTTCCCCATACTAAAGTGTTATCAAAATTTTAATTGATTTTTTCAATAATAATTATTATTATCATCGTCATTATTAATGTTAATATAATATTGTTGTAATATAACAATTATAATATAATTGTATATTATATAATTATATATATATTATATATTAATATAGTACAGTCTAGTATTTATAATATAACATTATAATTTTCATACTGTTCATATTAGTTATTGTTATCAGCCACCTTTATTAATATTAATAATAAAATAAATTATAATTCCAATAAAAATAAAGTTTATTATTGTTGTTATTATAATTAGTTTTGTTGTTAGAGTTTGTACATTACATTTTTTGAAAAATTATAATAACAATTATTATTATATTGTTTTAATATAGTTTATTATATATAATAAACTATATTTATTGTATATATAAATGTGAAATAATATTATATATTTATGATATTATTTGTAATAAACTGTCATACTATTATTATTATTAATAATAATTATTATATATTATATTAATAATAGTATGATCATTTTTGTAATATAATATCATACTATTATTAATGTAATATTAATCATTATTTTTAATATGTGCCACCTTTAGTATTAATAATAATAATTAGTAGTAGTAGTATTGTTATTACAGGAAATATTTATTATTAATAATATTAAATAATTATTATGTGCCACCCAAATATTAATATTATATTAATAAGAGTATGATCATTTTTGTAATATAATATCATACTAGTATTAATGTAATATTAATAATTATTATTATGTGCCACCTTTAATAATAAGTATTATTATTATTACAGGGAAAATATCTATTATTATTAATAATAATATTATTATTAATAATTAATACCACCTTTATAATATTAATATTATATTAATAATAGTATGATTGTTTTTTGTAATATAATATCATACTATTATTAATGTAATATTAATTATTATTATGTGCCACCTTTAATAATAATAAGTATTATTATTATTATTATTATTACAGGAAAAATATTATGTAAACACCATTATTAATAAATATTAAAAAATCTTTTGTCAGCGTGTTGAATGAATTATAAAATAAAACATCATTAGCGGTTACAGTCTGTTAGACTGTACTGTGCTCAGCCTCTGTTTTGCATGCCAGTGCACACATGCTGGAGGAGCGTGGCGGCGTCACGTGAGCGTCTCTCTCCACAGAGGCCTGTTTGTCTCAGTCTCTGTCTCGCTTCCTGTCGTCCCTCCCTAAATGACATCTGTACGTATATGAAGGAAGGTGGTATATACTCTTGCTTTCATGCATTCATTAAGAATTGAGAAGCAGCCCTTTGGGGATCTTCCCAGTCTTGTACTCGCTGATTATCCATGAAGCCTTTGACTGCCTTCCAAGCGCAGTCAGCAGGTCGCGGATCTCTCGAGAACTAAATCATCCGGCATTTATGAGGAGACATGCCTCCAACACACTGCCTTCTTCTGTTCAGAAATTAATAGAAAGACAAACTATGAAGTTCACGGATTTCATGCTGAATGTCATTGCCATATTTTGTTGTTTATATTTAATTAGAGAAAAGGCCTTAATTACCCACCTGAGGTTTGAGTGACAGGCGCTGAAGTTCATCAAAAGCATCTGTCATGGCTGCCTGATGGAAACGTCAACACTGACCTTTTTGTGTTCATGCATTTGTCAGTGTTAAAAGTTTTCCTCAAAAATCAATCCAAACAGCTTGTGCAGAAGCAAAATACTTGTTTGATTTTAAACGCCCATTCAGAGCAGTCTAATATTAACTAGGGAGCATTATGAGTCATCTGCAATTCTAAAGTGACTGATGATCTAATGTACACAACCCTGATATAAATATCTCAAACTGCTGCACCCTTTGAGTGCGTCATTGTGAGGCAGAGGATGTCCTGCAGGCTGGAGCTTCATCTCTTGAGAGAGAGCTTATAATAAGGTCACTCGCTTTCAGCGATCAGACGCTGCTTCTGTAGTCTTGCAGATCAGGTGTGACTCAAATTACTCCTGATGGTGCTACAGATATGAATGATGTCTCAAATCAGGTGATTTGTTGAGGAGAGGTGCACTGTTGCATTGATTAAAAGTGATTCAAACTACAATATTGCCTTGATGGTGGTAAAACAGATCCTAAGCAATTTTAACAAATGAATTTTTAAAATATGATTATGCAAATAGATAGATGGAGATTTGAGTGCAGAAATCTTACTGTTTCTTACCCGTTTCATTTATGACAAATATGCATCACAAGTTTATTAGTTTAAGTTAAGACTGCAATTAAAATTGATGGAAATTTTATATGCAATTCAAATGCATAAATCTTAAATTTAGGCCTGAATATTTTTTAAAGGTGCAATGTGTACATTTTAGGAGGTAATATTGACAGAAATGCAATGTAATATATTTAAAGGGTTAGTTCACCCAAAAATGAAAATTCCACACCTGTAAAACCTTTGTTCATCTTCAGAACTCAAATTATAAAATTTGATGGCTCAGTGAGGCCTCCATTGACAGCAAGATAATTAACACTTTCAGATGCCCAGAAAGCTACTAAAACATGTTTAAAACAGTTCATGTGACTACAGTGGTTCAACCTTTAAGTTATGAAGCCACGAGAATACTTTTTGTGCGCCAAAAAAACCCCAAAATAACGACTTTATTCAACAATATCTAGTGATGGGCGATTTCAAAACACTGCTTCATGAAGCTTCGAAGCTTTACGAATCTTTTGTTTCGAATCAGTGGTTCGGAGCGCGTATCAAACTGCCAAAGTCACGTGATTTCAGTGAACAAGGCTTTGTTACGTCATAAGTGTTTCAAAACGTTTCGAAATTTAAATGTTTCACGTGACTTTGGCAGTTTGATAGACGCTCCGAAGATTCGTAAAGCTTTGAAGCTTCATGAAGCAGTGTTTTGAAATCGCCCATCACTGGATAGTGTTGAATAACACAAAAAGTATTCTTGCCGCTTCATAACATTAAAGTTGAACCAATGTAGACACATGAACTGTTTTAAATACATCTTTAGTAGCTTTCTGGACATTGAAAGTGTTAATTAACTTACTGTCAACGGAAGCCTCACTGAGCCATCGGATTTTATCAAAAATATCTTAATTTGTGTTCTGAAGATGAACAAAGGTCTTACGGGTGTGGAACGACATGAGGGTGAGTAATAAATGACAGAATTTTCATTTTTGGGTGAACTAACCCTTTAACTATGTTTTCAGTGGTGTATAAAGACCTTACATAATGGACCATTATGTTTTTATTACCTTAGAATGAGCCATTTCTATCTACATACACCGCGGGTCCTCTTACATGGAAGTCGCCATTTTGCGCCACCATGTTTCTAAAGTATCCCTAAATGGACAAACTGCTCTATAGTCTGGCTACTCTCTGCTGTCTCAGATGACTACATCTTTGTCCTGTGTTGGCCACACTGTAGCTTCTCTATATTGCAATTTGCAACCTCACCGGTAGATGTCGCTAAAATTCACACACTGCACCTTTAATGTATGTGCCGAGTCAATTTGATCCGCAACACATTTTTGAGTTGATGTTTTTCTTGCAGTTGTGCCTGTTTTTTATTTTGGGTTATGAGTATGCCTGCAAAGTTTTGACATTCTGAGGTGTTGTAGAGTGTGCATTTGCAATTTATATTAAAATTCAATTTGACCCACAAATTTCATGGTTACAGGCAGGTGCACAGACCCAAAATAAAAAAGGTTTTATGTATTTTCACTGTAAAAAAAGAATGGTTGGTTTAACTTAAAAAAATTAAGTTACCCGGTTGTTTAAAATGTTGAGTTCATTGAAATTAAAAATTTGAGTTAATACAATGAAGGTGATTGGTTTAATCAACAAAAACTCAAAATATTATGTTATCTGAACCACATTAATTATCTTGGTTGATAAAAGAAAAAATGTTGTGATAACAAATCATGAAAATAATTTTTTACAGTGTTATGTCAGTTGTGCATTTGCCAGAAGTTTTTATTCGAAGAACTGGGAACTAAATCCATGATCTTGCTGTTTGAGCTTCAGGAAAACACACACACACACACACACAGCATTTAAATTTAAAATACTGTTTATAATATTGTGATTTTTGCTGAATTGCATTGAATCCAATTACGGTCAATTTGACATAATACAAGGGTTAAACCCACACAGAGCACCTTGGAATCATGGCAGCACAGGCAAAGGCTGAAGGAGAAGTAAAAATCTAGTTTTATTTGCTCTCTGGTGTGTTGGGCCGTCTCGATGTAATTGGATTTTATTTTTCACGGTCTGGTCATTTTTATCTGAACTCTCCTCTGTGTGTTTCGGCTTCTAACAAGATGCGTCTCGACAGACAGTTGCTACATCCTAAGATATTACATCTTATTTACAACTAAAGAGAAAACTGCTGCCCTGGAACCGATTGCTCGAGGGTTTTTGTCTGTTATTTGCAGTTTGAGCTGTTTGTTCTGATAATGCTGTCTAGTGATGGTCAAGGGAAAGAGCAGAAAAAGGGAGAATTGGATAGGAGCAAAAAAAAAAAAAAAAAAAAAGACTGGAGGGTGTGAGAAGGGTATTTCTGTGTAAATGACAGTGGTATTTCGGCTAAAATGTTTGGTTTGTTTACACAAAGCAGAAAAAGAACGATAGAGCTTTGGATGCTGCCATCTAGTGGTTCAGAAGGAGTATTTCAAATCTCAAGTTACCGGATTCTGGCATTGGGACGCACGATTCATTTTAGCGAATCGGTTCGTTTGGACAGTTAATTTTAATTCAGCGTTTGACAAAATGATTCGTCAATTACTTTAAATCATCACTCACGATTCCCAAGAACGGGCTACATTTTCATATATATATATATATATATATTATAACATTATATATAACTATAATATAAATAACTTCTGGTTTTAAAGGTACAGCAATTAATTTTTTCCCCCCAATTCCCACTTAGAAACGAATACTTGTAATAAAAAAATAAATATGCTTAAAATTGCCTAAGATGAAAACTCCAGTCATTTCAGTGGCCTTGAAAAAGCTGGTTCATTCTACATAAAGGGTAGTCTGCCCTCGTGGCGGCTGCCATGTTGAGATGATAACTTCTTTGTTATTAAAATTTTCAGTTGTTGAGGAATAAATCATGGGTGACACAAATGCTTATGAATAGGCTGGACTATTTCTACCATAGCAGTAATCGAAAACTTTTGCATGAGACTACATCCATGCTGATAGGTGTCACTCCAGTCCAGGACAGTGTTTTACTGATCGGCGGGAAAAATAAATAAATTTAAAGTCCTCAATCAAACTAAAAGACAAAATAAATTCCCCACCCAACCTTTTTTCTCATTGAATATCCAGAGTGAGTCACTTGGAAGCATGTGATATTTTGGCAGAAAAACAGGTTGTAAACATTTCATGTGAACATAACGCTCACCATTCTTTGAGCCAACATTGTTTAGAGGTTGTTGT
This sequence comes from Ctenopharyngodon idella, assembly GCF_019924925.1. Lineage (NCBI taxonomy): Eukaryota > Metazoa > Chordata > Actinopteri > Cypriniformes > Xenocyprididae > Ctenopharyngodon > Ctenopharyngodon idella. The sequence continues at coordinate 8,055,712 of NC_067242.1, forward strand.
TCACACAGAACGCATTTTAAGTGCTAGGCAGGTCTGTTTGACCATTGTGACTTTTGCAGCGTCTTGCGCATAAGACTGCATTTTAAAAAGTTGTTGCTTAAGATAAAAACCCCTGCATTTTTAGACCTTGTGTTTTTTTCATTCCATTGCTACTTACATTTTTTTAAATGCAAAAACACATTTTGTGCCTCTCAGGCTGGTCTTGGTGCTTAAACAACAAGCCTCAAGCAATGTTTTCATAATACCACACAGACAACAGAAAGTAAAAAAAATTGACATCACCTTTAAGAACTGATGGCACAATGCTGTAAGAACTCATAAAAACTTTATTTTTCATAATACATAGTCAGTTCAGACTAAATCAAGTCAAATTTAAAACTCATTAAATACCATTATCTCACAGTAACATTATTTTCCTGAATGTTTAAATTAACTCTGTGTTTTGTGATCCTGCTGGGTATCTTAGTGCAGATCAGCAATAAATCCGGTGTCACCGCGGAGGTGCTGGTCCTGGAGGGGCGAGGGCTCGACATGACCCTGATCCCGTGTCCCGTCTGAGAGAGCGAGAAGAGTTTGATTTGTACACTTAACCTCTGTGGGCACCAGTGATTCACGTTCAAGGCATCAACAAATTCTTTTTGTGAAATATTTAGGATGTGCTAGCTTTCTTTAACCCTGTAAAGTCTGCCATACAAAATAATTTTAATAATTTCTTTTTAAACAGAACAGTTTATTGAACCTTTAGACCAAAAAAAAGTTTGTATATCTGTTTTTTGTTGTTGTTGTTGTTGAGTATCACATTTGATACATCAGGTTTTTATGGCCCATATAGGAGAATATGACCACCAATTTTATTCAGAGGCCCAAACTGAGCAAAAATATGCAATTTGTGCAGTTGTTGTTATTTATATGGCTAAAAAGTCAGATGAAATTCTTATAGATTGTAATGTAAATCAATGGGATTTAATAACTACTTAAACAAAATGCATGTAAATATCAGTTATCACTCTATATCTCTCAATAATATGTCTTAGTAAGATTATATTTAAATGCTTAGTTTTATGATCAAAGCTCTGTAGTTTTAAAACATAATGCAATGCAAAACAATGATGAGTGAGAGATGAACAAATAAACCTTCCTCAAAAGTCTGATGATCATATTTGATACATTTTAACATGATTTTTCTCAAAAAATGATGCATGGATAATCAAGTAAAGTTGCTTCACTCCACTAAATGTTCATTTTGAAATAATACTAACAATATAAAATGTATTCTTACGTTTACTTTATAAAAATCAGTAAGGATTTCATAGCAAAAAGACACATGAACCACGAAATGAAGGTGGACAGATTTTACCAAAATGCCTTTTACTTGCTAAAAATGTCTAAACAATCAGTTTTTTAGCAAAGTTTTGATCATTTAGAGGCCTTTGCATATGAAATATTACACAGTAGGCCTCATAGGGCTAAAATAAATGACACATTCAGACATTTTTAAGTGACTTGAGTCTATTAGATGAGCTGAAGAAGTGCATGCGTGTCTCACCTGTTGTCGCCTCGTAGGAGATGTTATGTTGTGTTAGGAGCGATCGTAGCCGTTCTATCTCTGCTCGCTGCTTTTCAAAGTCCTGTTCAAATAAACACACATGCTAACAGCACAAGCATAACCAAAGCTGGACGCAGTATGTCCTGCACGTGTCTCTCTGACCTGTGTGCACTGCTCCAGACTCGGTTGTGTGAGGGACGTCGTGCTCTCCTCTGCCTTCTGCTGCTGAGCTCTTCTCAGGAGACCCGCCTCTTCAAACAGCTCCTTCAGCAGCTTATTATATCCCTAAACACACACAAACATCTCTTATTATTACGTTCTCAGATGCGTGAGGAGTATAACAGTGTATGTGTTTGTTTGTTGTCACCTGTTCTGTGATGAGATCTTCATATCGAGCTTGCGCAATTTCATCCCACTCCTTCTGTAACTGCTCACTCAAAACTGGATACACTGAAAACACACAAGCGCACAGTGAGACTCTGTACACTATCCCTTTAAAATTATTTAAACTAAGACAAAACAAGCTAAAAACTATAATAGCACCTGAATGATACTAAAATAACTCACCTAAGAGAGAGTGTGAATGACAAACTAGTGGCGTCTCAAATGTCAGTGAATAAACACACGTCTGCGGCTCTGAAACACTCGACAGTTTACTGCTGCTCCCACACACCAGGAGAACCTTCAATAGAGACATAAAATCTCAATATCCTTTACACGTCACCATTTACTGGCAGAAAACATATCCGTAAACTCACATTACAATTAACACAGAGACAAAGTGTTCAGACCTTGGTCTGTCTGTTCTTGTTTCCACATGAATCTCCTTCTCGCATCCACATGCCAGTAAACGTGTTATTCTGAATCTCCCATTCCTGCCAGATACTACACATACACAGTGATTTCAAATAATGCCATTTTAAGCTTTACTAAATAGAAGAAAGCATAATAAAAACTTGGATAAAGATTATTACCCCAATATACCACTGTATGCATTCCATCTGAAACTCTGTTCATGCTGAGTCACGTTATGAAATGGACAGAATACGTATTTGTATCTAAAAAACAGAATAAATAAAAAGAGAAGATACACAACACAAACACATGTTGACCTTTAGCGGGGCATGTTGTCACAATGGAAACTTCCAGCAAAGATTAAACCATAAAGCAGCAAAATATATCATAAAACAGAAAAAAACAAACAAACAAAAACAAGTATCTAATCATAGTTTTGGCAAACAAATATTGTAATGAATAAATTGTATAAATTTACATGTGACAAAAAAATTTGTGACAACCTTTATGAAAAATACCATTATTCTGAGGCCATTGCCGGATAACATATTTTATTACGTTTTAAATATGGATATTTTTCTTACAAAAACCCATCGCTTTGCTTCAGAAGGACTTAATTAACCCCCTGGAGTCGTATGGATTACTTTTATGATGGATGGATGCACTTTTTGGACTTCAAAATCTCGAGCCCCATTCACTCCCATTATAAAGCTTGGAAAAGCCAGGATATTTTTTAATATAACTCCGATTGTCTTCATCTGAAAGAAGGTAGTCATATACACCTAGGATGGATTGAGGCTGAGTAAATCATGGGATAATTTTTAATTTTTGGGTGAACTATCCCGTGTTTGGCTGACTCAAAACCTCATATTTACTGAGATATAGCAAGGTAAATTTGTATATTAAGCGAATACACTTTTTTAAAATGACTTTTTAATATTTTTTGAAGATGTGCAGATGTTACTTACGTGGACTCAATGTAGTTGAAGCATTTCCCTGCCAGTTTGTGCAGATGTGAAGGTCCAGACACTGGAGATGGGCTGATCTTCGCCTGTAGTCGGGTACTCTGAGACAAAAGCTGATTATTCAACCTGAAAAATCAAAGTAAGAAGAATATGCAGATTTAGACGCTGTTGTTTAATTAGATCTCATATTTGAACTGAAGGGTTTGCTGGAAACCTAACCCAAATGTATTAGGTTCCTCCACTATCTTCATCTTCCCTCCTGATGTGACAGCCACTGAAATATCAAAAAAACAACACAAAATGGATACTGACGTTATTAATATTCCCTAAACACCCTAAAGACAACAAGACCTCTAGATGTAAAGCCATAAAGAGTATTTTGGGAACAAACATGTTAAAACACTTTCAGTTCCGTATGCAAAAATACTGTATTGATCAGATTTTATAAAACAAAACTCAGTCTATCACACTTACCCAGTGCTGTCAGATACAACAGGCACAATTTTAAATATACAGACTCCATAACTCTTGAAATCGTGAGGTTTTTAAGTAAAACTACATCTCTCTTCTGTCTGTTCATGTGACAGAACTGAAAACATTACCGATTGGAAGAGTTCAGCTAGAGAAGATGTTATGTTTTGTGAACATGTTGCTTGCGAAATGCAACGATTATCGAGAAAAGACCTCATATTTAGGAGTTTTAACACATATGAAGATATAATTACATTTATATGTGTCCATACTACTGTTTACATTAAACACAAAGGCGAAATATGCATTAAAACCTTCGTGAATGTAGGAAACGCGGCGTTGCAGTAAACCAAAAAAATATTGTGCTATATTTCCGGGGTAAATAAAAGTCCTCTTCCGTTTTTACTTTATCGATTATTTTTGTGTCTGTTTTGTATAATTAATTCATAGAGTTGAATTTAAAATATTATTTTCTATTGTATAACCTAAATTGAATCATTATGATATTAATATTGATGTAATTTAAATAAATAAACGCCTTTTGTGCTTCGTAACAGTAACAGCCATGTTTAATTACGTCAACCTGTTTTGGCCTCACGAACCAGCGTGTCAGAATAACTCTTTGGGATTTCATTTTAAAGCATATAAACATTAAAATGTATGCTTTAATCAGCGTAAAGTATATACATTATTGGCGTGTTATAATTTGTAAGATGGTTAAATAGTTTATAATACAGTCAAACCTTTAAATAGCTTATTCACACGTGTGAAAGTTCTTAAAACAAAACTAAGGTGAATTTCAGATATGGGACGTAAAAAACAGGGTAAATGTGAGCGAGCGGTTCACAAGGGCAAAGACACACGACACAGGATGAAGGGGAAATCATTAGAAACCTTCACAGAGGAGATGCACGAGGCTCTGCAAGGTCTGTGGTTGTTTGGATGATAGATAGATAGATGGATGTTAAGAGAGTGCATGTATTGTTGTCATATTTTTGAAACATATCAGTTCAATTGCTGTCTATAATAAAGCTTGACACACATGAGGTTATATGTTGTCAGTGTATGTGTTTGTTTGTTTCAGCCAGTGAGGATGCGGAGTCACAGGCTGCAGGAGGTGTGAAGTTGCCCTGTCCATTGGCCATGTGGGATCTGGGTCACTGTGACCCTAAGCGCTGTACAGGACGGAAACTGGCCAGGAAAGGTTTAGTGCGCTGCCTACGACTCAACCAGCGCTTCAGTGGCCTGATACTCAGCCCGATGGGAACCAAATACGTCACACCTGCCGACAGGTGGGCCGCAGGAAGCGTTTTCACAAAATCACTGTGACTTTTGCTGTTTATAACCCATTCACATTTACACAGACAAACAAGCATCAGCATGAAAATTATGTATCACAGTTTCCACAAATATATTTTGTAGAATCAATATTTCTTGAGCAGCATATTAGTATGATTTCTGAAGGATCATGTGACACTGAAGAATGGAAGAACAGCTTTGCATCACAGGAAAAAAAATACATTTTAAAATATATTCAAATAGAAAACAGCTACTTTAAACTAATAATATTTCATAATTTTACTGTTTTCACTGTATTTGTGATCAAGGAGCAGAAGACACTTCTTTTTTGAACTGTTGTGTAGATAAAAATGAGAAAACGCAAACATTTGTCTCAGTTTTTAAATCTATAATATTCTTCATTTCCAGGGAGATTGTGGCACAAGCTGGGCTGGCAGTGATTGACTGTTCATGGGCACGGCTTGAAGATACGCCTTTCAGCAAAATGATTGGCTCACATCCGAGGCTTTTGCCGTACTTGGTTGCAGCAAATCCGGTAAACTACGGAAAGCCGTGCAAGCTGTCCTGCGTCGAGGCTTATGCTGCCACCTTCTGCATTGTGGGTAAGCAGCTCCCAGCTATAGCTTTCTCTCTTCTTGCTGTTGTCGTATGGATTTTATAGGTCTCCAAGCTGTGGGCAGAGCTGACTAGAGATGCTGATATAATGCTGATATATACACTATGTTCAAAATGTTTGGTGATTCAGCAAGGTTTATTGATCAAAAATGACAGTAAGGACTTAAGTTACATAAAAAAAAATCACATTTTCCACAAAATATGAAGCACCATAACTGTTTTCAACATTGATAATAATTAGAAATGTTTCTTGAGCAGCAAATCAGCATATTACACTGATTTCTGAAGGATCATGTGACACTGAAGACTGGAGTAATGATGCTGAAATACAGCTTTGCATCACACCTCAAACTTTTGAACAAAATACGTAACAATAATAGCAACTGAGAGTAAATTGCGCAAATTCGCTGAGATGAAATGGAGGACAGTTATTTGTGTATTGACATGTGTATGTGTCTTTATATGATCATGCCTCAGGATTTCGTGACCTCGCTGTGCTCCTGCTGAGGAAGTTTAAGTGGGGTTTGGGATTTTTGGAGCTGAACAAGACTCTTCTAGAGCGTTACGCTTCCAGCCAATCAGAAGAGGAACTACTGGCTGTGGAGAAAGAGTTTCTCAGTGCCACTCCTCAGGAAGAGGAGATAGGTATGGTCTAATGACTTAAAGGGGTCCTATTACAGTATGCTTTTTTACATTTTCAGCTTTCTTTAGTGTGTAATGTTGCTGTTTGAGCATTAAAAAAAAAAAAAAAAAAAGTCACTCCAAAGGGAGGTATCCCCTATATCAGTGCGCACTGTTTCTGAACTCCCTGAAACGCCCTGTTGAGTTGGTTGAGTTGCGTTAGTTAGTAGTGTGTTGAAACTCCTGGTTATGGTAAGGGGCATAACATTTCCCAAACACGTTCAAAGCGGTTGACTAATCACAACACACTGGTCCAGCTGACCAATCAGAGCACATTGCGCTTTTCAGAAGGAGAGAGTTCATAGAGACAGGAACTAAACAGGGGTGGGTATCCCAAAGCCAAATATGGTCGTAAGTTCTGTCGCTACCAACAAATTTCGGAACTTAAGACCAAATATGGGGAAAATAATTTTTACATTCAAGCATGAAATGCTATTCTAGTAGAGCCAAAAAACAAGACTTTGAAAAAGGGTATAATAGTTCCCATTTAAATGTACTGTGAGGGATTTAATAAATAATAACTTTTTATGTTTGTTTGTGTCCAGATCCTTTCGATGTGGACTCAGGAAGAGACTTTTGTAACCTGAACAGGCCAGTTCAGTGAGTCTCTTTTTTTTATTATTATTATTCTACTATGAATTTTGTTTAATTTCAATTAAGATTAAACCACCTGAGTAGTCAGTTAAAGTAATCTGTGTGTGTTTGTTCTCTCAGGGCCGAGGACGATGACAGTGACGAGACATCAGAGGAAGAAGATGATGGTGAGGAGGAAGAGCAGAAGAGTAAAGAGGAAGATGATGAAAGTCATCAGTAGTCTTGGGTTGTGTAATCAAAAAATGAAACATTTGGGGAAGAAGGACTATCAGTGACTGATTTAGTAACACTGACCTTCACACGACATGAGCAGACTTCTGCTTTCTGAGTGTTTGCAAATGTTGAGAGCTGGAGCTAGTAAGTTAACCGAACCAGAGAAATCAGATACTGTGTAGTCAAAGTTTCATGAAGCAACCTCCCCAAAGACATTTTATAATGTGTTCATGAGAAGAATCTTCTCAAACTGTAATGGTAACATTAATTGACTGCTGTTTACAAGTAGAATTAAATGTTTAAATAAATATTTAAATGACGTTTGTAATTTGCTGCATTTGGTGTTTTGCTTATTGGAGTTCCACTTTCTTCAAACCAGCCTGTGTAATTTAATTGGCATCAGCTAGTGAACTAGTTAGGCTGATTACCATCATGGTATATTAGGGGTCTTCAATCTTGGATGCTTCAAACCCTCAATATAATGAGCGAGAGACCCCCATCCTAACATTTAAAAGGCAACTACATATTTATACCCAATTTATACTGTGAAAATTAATATTATAAATACATGTATACATAAGACCATGCGTCCAAAAACAAACGTGCAAGTACGTTGTGTTGGTGAAATGTAGGTTTACAGCAATTCAAATAATGGTGACATACAGACCTGTGTTTTAGATTATGGGTGGCACTTCCAGTTTGGGGAAGTTCCATTTAAAAAGACTAAAACAAATAATTTCAAATCATAAGGTTGTGCTACAAATAATCCTTATCCATCAGTTTGACTGAATGGCTGTAAAATTTCCTTTATGTTGTATTTTCAGACTTCAAGAGAATAAGGTAACCAGTGTTGGGTGTAATTCATTACTAAGTGATTATTAATAACTGTAATTTATTTACTTCTCCCTTGAAAAAAGTAAAGTAAGAGATCACTCTTAAATTTTCAGTTTTTTAATTACAGTTACTTCTGATGTAATTGCATTAAATACTGTATATAGACTATAATAATTCTATATAAAACAATAGTGGATTTAACATCTATGTTTTTACTGTAAACTTCTGCCTTTGGTCAGTTCAAGAAAAATGTGCAATTTTATATTATTTATTTGAAGGAATTAATAGAGCAGATTCATATCTATCCTTGACTAATCAAGGTTGATATGGGATTCAGCAAGTACAATGCAATACTTTTTAGACAGAGTAATTACTACAGTAAATAATCTAATTACACTGTTGAAGATGTAATTAGTAGCTGGTAATGAATTACTTTTTTAGATTAACTTACCCAACACTGACTGAACATAACGCTTGGTATTTTAACGTGACATGGTATAACAAGAATTTTTCTCCTCAAATCCTCATCTCTTTGTGGGTTTGTTTTCCACATGGATGCTTTAAAATGTCTCCTCTTTTCATTTCTAATTCCTATTAGCAGTGTTTATTTTCTAAAGCAGGTCAATACTATATTTATTGTCTCTTAAAATGATGGAACTTTGAAATATCAATCACTCAGTGTTGCAGTTAATTTACATTTTTGATTAAGGAAACCTATAATACAGACATAGTGATCATGTCCATAATATTGATGCTGAAATAATCAGGCTTATTCATGATCTGTTGTAGTAATTTTGTTAATGTTTTTACACTTAAATTTACTTTTAATGTTCGATGGTTGAAGGGTAAGTAGAATAATATCATCTCATTGTAGCCAGTTTTGGAAAATGCTTATTATTGCGTTCATAAAGCGAACCTTTTGCTGACTGACTGTTTAAAGTTTAACGGAAGTTACACCCATAAATCGCGCAAAGCGTCATGGGGCGTAGGAAAAAGGTGGATATAGATGGAAATTTGGGGATTCGCCGTTTGGGGGCGCGCGGTATTTTTTTTTTTTTTTTTATTCCTCTCGACTGCAGTAATGTTGTTGTGGCGTGACGTCACAGCCGTGAAACGAAGGCGCAGAGAGGGCGGCCATGACTCCAGTCTCCACAATTATTTAATCCCAAATAAATTACCCGCGGAAAACTTCCATGGCAAGAGCCACGAGTCAGATCGTAAGTACCCCCAACGTCTTGGGAACGCGGGCTCGAAGCCGCCTCGCGCCGCGTTGCGCGCGCTGCTTGTAACGGCGTTTTTTTGGGGGGTGGCGCGGGACGCTTGCGACCCGAGTCTTTTGCTTAGCATTTAGCCTCATTAGCCCGCTAGTCCCCAAAACAAGCGCAGGTCTATTAACCAGGAAGTGTCAACTTTTGTTTCTTATCGTAATTTATACAGGGATTTCTGAATGAATTATTAGGCTCGATGTTGATATTTTTGAAGGAGCATTGTAGATAAATGCTCATATTGTTGTGTGTTAGCGCTGCGAGCTAATTCTATCAACAAATGAAGTTGCTTGTTTTCTTAGCCGTTAGCCTGACCGCTAACTCACGGCATAGGGTTTTGCTTCTGGCTGTCTTAAACCTGCTCTCAATTTACACAAATCATTTTTATTTCTAAGAATTAATTGAGAACATACAGTAAACACCCAGGGCTTGTTCTTAAGTCTCTGACAAACTACAACACCGCTTTTGATTCAGTAGCGCTTCTAGCATAAGTCGCCTCAGGTTGTTTTTGCCTCATTTGCTTCTCTGTTTGCTGTCAGTTTATCATTTTAAACCATAATTAAGGGATAATTAGTAGCACTATATGTCTATAACTGCTTATTAACATGTCCATGTTATCATTGACTTAGTTAGGCATGTTATTTCCACTGAAATGAACAGACTCAGAGTTGCGGCCTATAAAAATGGCTTAGAGATTTTTAAGGTTTCACCTTCTCAGGTGCTTTTGACAGCTTATTATTATTATGTATAACGTCGTATAGATCACTAGACTAAGTCAAAACCCTTATGAATATGATTGGTGAAATATCAGACTCATTAGTGGGCCTTTTTCAGGCACAGCATATTAAACTGGGTATGTAGCTGATATAGATTTTTCACTGTAAATCCTGCAAAGTAACTTGCCTCAGTTATTTCTATTATTGTTATTGTTTCTTAAGCCTCATTAACTGTATGAAGTATGAATTAGTATTGTGCTACATAGGTTGCGATGGGTAGTTAACAGGATTTTTGCTGGGGATTTGTCTAAAGTTCTTGTTGTCATGTGACTCGTGTTTTATAGAGGTGTCATTATTGTAGGAGTGCTGTTTATGAATAATGTGAGCTGCAGTTACAGGTAGTGATTGGAGAAACGAAGCTTTTCAAAGCTTCGAATCAACTGAACCAGTTGCTTCGCAAAATGATTCACTGTTTCGAAGCGTTCGAAGCACCACGTGCTGGTGACTCCTGCTGGTCAAAACCGTGTAAATGCAACACAAACTCAGACCAAACATGCATAAAAACAGCTTTTACAAACCCATTGCAATTTTTTTTATTGCAGTTAACTAATTATCTAATACCATTAAATATTAAATATCTATATAACGTGTTTTTTAATCAATTTACAGGGCATGTTTTATTTGTTCTATGGATGGCTCACCTAAACAGGCCAATAAGAGACTATTAATAACTATTGTTCCTTTTAATTATACAAATGCCTCATTAAAACGTCTACAAATCCATAAAACTGATCAGAGATCAGGTAGAAACCATAGCCTCTGGGAGACAAGCTCAGTGAATCCGCATGATTCATGGGTTGACAGAGATCGTCCCCAGCGGTGAACCATTGAAATTTCGAAACATTTCAGCTGTTTTCGAAGCTGAAGCTTACCTTTGTTATTTCACTAATATAGTCCACTTGAAGGAGTGAATGAAAACGACTGAGCGAATTAGGACACTGAATACGCCAGAAAGACTGCCGCTTTTGCATAGTTTATGCTTGCTGTTTAATAATCATTTGAAACTTAACGAACTGGAGTTTAAGCTCCAGTAGTAATAAAAAGGTTTATCTTGAACTCTGTCATGGAAACTAGCATGTATAAACCGTAATTAAACAATTTAATCAATTAAAAAGGAATTTATACCTGTATTATATTACGCTGTAGCCACATTGGACCAGCTGATGATTCAGCTGCAGGCGCCATCTTCTGGCGAGACACGGGAATTCATTCAGCACGACTCTCACAGTGCATTATAGGTATTCTCTAGCCGTTGAGTGGACATCAGTTGTACACTTGTTATTGCGATGCATTATGGGATTGAATGAGTGCATTTGATAATGTCCACTATGGTTTCGGACACCACTACAAATGGCTGTCCCCTCAAATAGTGCCTTATTGAAGGGTATAGGGGACGATTTCGGACACTTCGAAACAGTTATGTTGAAGCCTTGTTAACTGAAATCATGTGACTGGCAGTTTGAAACATGGTCCGAACCACTGATTCGAAACAAAAGATTCCTAAATGTTTCGAAATATTAATATTTTTCTTTAAAATATTTAAATAATTAAAAATGAAATCATTATATAAAAATGCTAAAAAGTTATATAAAACAGAAATAGTGTACTATCTATCATAAAACTATCACAAGCCATAATTACATCAGAGGCAGTAGTTCGGTAATGTGAGTAATACACTGACTCGGGCGCTCTTTCTCTCATCAGTATGATGTTGCATCCCTCCACTCCTCTGTTCTCATCTCCTGTCCATCCATGGTAAGAGGCCAGCAGGACACGCCCCGTCTCCACGGCAGCAGCATGGAGGGACAGGCACTACCCCCCCAGCCGACTCAGCCTCGCAAGAAGAGACCTGAGGATTTCCGATTCGGCAAAATATTGGGAGAAGGCTCCTTCTCTACCGTACGACACGCACAGTCATGCACATCTGATGTACCTCAGATAGTGTTATTCATTTAATGTACTAACCTTTGCCATCTGTGCTACTTGCAGGTTGTCTTAGCAAAGGAACACTCGACGGGGAAGGAATATGCAAGTAAGTCATTATATCATCAGACTGTGGTTCATATGCATTCGATTTGTCAGTAATACATTTGATAAACTACTAGATGGGAGCATGTACTGAAAAATGTTTGTGCATGTGTTTCAACAGTTAAGATCCTGGAAAAGCGCCACATAATGAAGGAGAACAAAGCGCAATATGTTAAGAGAGAAAGAGACATCATGTCACACCTGGATCATCCGTTCTTCGTCAAGCTCTACTTCACCTTTCAGGATGAAGAGAAGCTGTGTATCCTTCACACACATGCTAGTGGTCAAGTGGTCGAGATATAATATAATATATATATATATATATATATATATATATATATAAAATTTACATTTTATATGTAAAGTGTGTATATATATATATATAAGTGTTAAACAATGAAAATATATATGTATTTATAATATACATATATATATATATATATATATATATATATATATATATATATATATAATTTTATATTTATTTATATATGTATTTATATAAAGTATTCTCAAAACTGTATATTAATATTTTGCTCTAAAATATTTTTAAAACATTAAAAATAAAAGAATTAAAAAAAAATTAAGAGGGGGTTAGTTTCAATGGCAATAATTATATAAAAATAATAATGGCTAAAATGTTGACCAATTAATTGATTTGGCCAATATTGATAAATTACTACACAAAGCTTATGTCTACAATACTGTTGACACTGAATTTGATCGATTTAAATCGAATGCTTTCCTGAATGTACTCTCAGATTTTGGATTGAGCTATGCTAAAAATGGCGAACTGCTGAAATACATTCGAAAAATTGGCTCATTTGACGAGACCTGCACACGGTTCTACTCCGCTGAGATAGTTTGTGCTCTTGAGTACTTGCATCAGAAGGGCATCATCCACAGGTTAGTAGGTTTGTCTTTAAGGTGTCTGTAGTGTGATTTTTAATGTTTTCTTTCTATCCTGTCATTGAGTTATTTGTGTTACTGTGGTTTTGTTACAGAGATCTGAAACCAGAGAATATTCTGCTCAGTGAAGAGATGCATATTCAAATAACAGACTTTGGCACGGCCAAACAACTGTCCTCTGACAGCAAACAGGGTAAAACACACATATGCCTCATAACAATCATCCTCTGATGATTGTTACCGTTCATGCACAAGTTTCCTCTTATAATAGTGGTTTTATTAAGTGACATTGTGATTCTGATGTTTCTCCCCGCAGCAAGAGCAAACTCATTTGTTGGTACGGCTCAGTACGTATCTCCGGAATTACTGACTGAGAAATCTGCCTGCAAGAGGTAAACACGACTGATGAATATTTCATGGTGTGCAGTTGTAATGCTTTCGTTGTAATGAAACGGGCCTAATTCAGAGTTGCTTCATGTTTGTTTGTTGCAGCATTTATTTAGTGGTTCCTCTTCTGAATGCAGGAGACATGATTAGGGTTTATTTGAGGTTTTATGACTGTTAGTTGGCTTACTTGTGTGTTTGTCTTTAACATCTTATTTCTTGTGGCAGTTCGGATCTCTGGGCATTAGGCTGCATCATCTACCAGCTTGTTGCTGGTTTGCCGCCATTCAGAGCTGGGTGAGTTTCTTTTCAGAGTACTAGTGATGTGCAAAACTATTGATTTAAAATGGATTAGTCGGTGGATTGCCTGAACTACTAGTCAACTAATCAAGCCCTTGTAATTAGACTGTTTAAGGTTTCGGACAGATATGGGTTGCACTTTATTTTACAGTACTTACACTTATGTGTACTTACCTAAGAAAGTACTGGTTAATATAAGGCTACTACAAGGGTTAGGGTCAGGGTTAGTACCTAGTTATTACCCAGTTATTGTAATAACTATAATAAGTACATAGTATGTACATTGGGAACAGGACTGTAAAATAAAGTATATTGTACAGTGTCAAAGCGTTTGCAGCTAAGCAGCATTACAAAACAGTGCAAAACAATATACTGTACACTACAGTTCAAAAGTTTGTGTTGGTAAGATTTTTTCAGTGTTTTTTAAAGTTATGCTTACCAAGGCTTAACGGGAGTGTACATAAATTATATAAAGAGAATAAAGACAAAACATAGTGTAATTAATGAAGAAGCAATACAGAGATGTTTAAGTCGCTGTATTTATAATTTAACACCATCTTAAAAATGATAAATAGTGCTAGACGTGAGACTGCTGTCAAAGAAGTCCAGTGGTTTCAGCATTGGGTTTTACTAGGGCTGCCCTCGACTAAAGTTTTTCCTAGTCGACTAGTAGTCATTCATTTAAGTGATTAGCCAACTAATCGCACGTGTATAAATATAATAATGAGCCTTTAATTGCCTATATATAATACATTGCCTAATCAGCACTCAAGCACATGCATAAAGCTTGCCACAAAAGTAATGATTCTGAATGTGTCATGAAAAAACAACAAGGAGACTGTCTAAACATTTTAATAATTTATTGATAATGTTTTCTGTTTTCGGCTGCAGAGATATAGTCGACGACGCTGACTCATCTTCGCAGTAGTAGACGCGTCTATATGCACGTTTCATACGGATTACATAATCTGAGATATAATATTTGTTTTCCACTTGAATTGGTCAACAATCGCTTGACATTTCAAGCTTTCTATAGGTATATTTCTCATGTCTGTGAGGCTAATTTAAAAAAATTTTTATCACATTTGTCTAGGTTAACGTTAGAGCGAGCGGCCATGTAAAGTAGCTACTACTTGCATGTTTTAAATAAGCCATATTTGAGGTTGATGGATGATAGGCAAACGTTTGGATTTCCTGCCCGACATACATTACCACAGCGACCCGCCGTTAATGATCTGTCCCTCACGGACTGCCTGACTTTTTCTGCGACTAACCAACTAATAACATTTTTAGTCGACTATCAATTAGTCCTAGGTTTTACAATGCATATTGTCAGCGCAGAGCACTTGTTAACCTTGTGATCCATCCCTAACATCTACCCTGTCAATGTGAAGAAGCCCAAACCTACAGTTACTAATCATTGTTTGTTTCTTTTTATCCATCACAGGAATGAGTATCTAATATTCCAGAAGATTATAAAACTCGAGTACGAGTTTCCTGAGAAATTTTTCCCCAAAGCTAAGGACCTTGTGGAACAACTTCTGGTCAGCCTTATTTAGTCATAAATGTTTGTTTTTTCTATTCATGTTTAGTGTAGGTGAGGATCTGCTGTGAGCTCATCCGTGTGTTATTTTCACAGTCACTGGATCCGTGCAAGCGGATTGGCTGTGATGAGATGGGTGGCTACGGACCACTGAAGTCCCACCCTTTTTTTGAAACGGTTGGCTGGGATGATGTACATTTGCAGACTCCACCCAAACTAACAGCGTATCTTCCAGCCATGTCTGAGGATGATGAGGACTGCTATGGAAACGTGAGTCAACACAAATGACTCATGGTCTGAGTTTCTTCAGAAAATGTGAAATTTAGATCATTCTTAATCTCCTTTTCTCTTTTATTTCCAGTATGATGATCTCCTGAGCCAGTTCAGTTGTATGCAGGTGGCACAGCCGGGCCCTGCCCCTTTAGTTCCTCTTACAGGAGAGACAAGTCATCCTACATATAACCCCTCCCCTAGTGTTGATCAGTTTATACATATTCATGAGCTGGACAGTAATAGCATGGAGCTTGACCTACAGTACAGCGATGAGGAGAAACGCATCCTACTGGACAAGCAGAGTGCTGCAAACCCATGGTACACAAATACACATTGTCCTTTTATGTGACTTTCTATCTGTGCATGCTTTTCTGTAACTTATCTTGTTTGTTTGTTTTACCAGGCACCAATTTGTGGAGAATAACCTCATCTTGAAAATGGGCCCAGTGGACAAACGCAAAGTGAGTAATCTGTTCATTTGTAAGAGTATGCAATCCGATAGATGTGCTTTCCATCCAATTCCTGAACAAATTACTCTTCAGACTTGGTTCTTTTTAGTGAATCAAAACCATGTGTCCAGAGGATTCCATCCTATTCCCGAAAAAATGATTCTTGAAATGTTTTAGGAGCGTTCGACTTGAAGCGGCGCTGCGCAGACCGATCGGTGTATGACATCAAAGTACCGCGCGAGCCATTAGAGAACAGACGGCTCTGTATGCTTTTGAATCACTCTCACTGTACTTTGATGTCATACACCGATCGGTCTGCGCAGCGACGCTTCAAGTTGAACACACCTATTGTTTTTAGTGAATTAAAACCATACAACACAACTAGTGTAGTCTGACCAATTGTTGATCAAATGACTCTTATGATTCAGTTCTTTTTAGTGAATCAAAACTTTGTGTACAGTGTAGTCCATCCAGTTCCCTAACAAATGACTCTTATGATTTGGTTCTTTTTAGTCAATCAAAATTATACAGCATGACCAGTGTATTCCATTCACTTCCTGAATGAATGACTCTCATAATTTGGTTCCTTTTTGTGGATTAAAGCCACATAGTACCACCAGATCAAATTCCTGAACGAATGATGCAAATTATTCAAAACCGTGCAACCAGTTTAGTCATTCCAGTTCCTGAACAAAATGTCTCTTATGATTTGGTTCTTTTCAGTGAATCAATGCAGTCCATCCAGTTCCCAAGTAAATTAAATGCTCAAGCTCTTAAAACAGAATGGATTCTGATTGGCTGTCAATGTTTTTATCGTTCATCAACTGGAAAAAATCGTTCTGAAAGTAATTCCAATGATATTGTTCCTCTGTGCCATTATCGTTATAGCTGTGGTGTGGATTCTGCTATTCATTTACATTTAAAACAATATCTTTATCGTTATAGTTATCGTCCTTGGTGTGAACTGGTCTTCATGATTAGATTTTTTTTTTTTTCAATTAATCAAAAGTGTGCAATCTGAGTATTTCATCCAGCACCCGAACAAATGACTCTGATTTAGTTCAATTTAGTGAATCAAAACCATTCAGAACCAGTGGAGTCAGACCAATTCCTGAATGGATGACTCGCATGATTCAGTTCTTTTTAGTGAATCAATCCACACAGCACAACCACTGTTGTCCAATTCCTGAATCTTACGAACTGATATTTTGTTTTATAATTTCAAGGACAGGATCTATATGTTTTATAATCTTACTTTATTAAAAGAGTTGATGTTTCATTGTGTCTTTCCCTTTGTGTACGTATATAGGGTCTGTTTGCACGGAGGAGGCAGTTGCTACTGACTGAGGGTCCTCACTTGTACTACGTGGATCCAGTCAATAAAGTTCTGAAAGGGGAGATTCCATGGTCACCTGAACTACGGCCTGAAGCAAAGAACTTTAAAACCTTCTTTGTTCACACGGTAACTGCAGTCCCAGCAGTCTATTATCTTATAACACCACATCTGCATGGTTTAAATCAGATGTTTAATGACGCTGCTTTGTTTCCGTAGCCAAACCGGACGTACTATCTAATGGACCCAAGCGGCAACGCTGATAAATGGTGCAAGAAGATCCAGGAAGTTTGGAGGAAGATCTACCACAAACACCAGAGCCCCAGCCTATAGGACTACAGTGCTCCTCCCCTTTGGCCACGCCCCCACAGCTCTCCAACCAATCACAGGACGGGGACACACCCCTGTAGAGACACCTCTCCAGCTATATATTGTCTTTCTGTCTCTTCATATATCAGTCCCGTCGCTCCCAGGCACTTTCTCTGTTCAGATTCAGTTGTTTCACATGCCGAGGGTGGAGTCTTTACAACCAAAAGCAGCAAGGCCGTAGTCAGCATGTCGGCAGGCAAGCCGTAGAAAACCTTTATCACACGTTTCGACAAAGTCTTTCCATCAGTTTAATGCGATGCAGGTAACAAACACTCTTGAATCGTGCAATCTCCACCCGCCTGTTGCGGAACAAGTGCATATGTTCTCTTCTTTTCTCGCTCGACGCGAACACACACTCATCTCCTTACATTGAAACGCCTAAACGCTTCGTAGTGTGTGTCGCTTTAGTCTGCGTTTAGAATTAAGGCGGGTCCTTTTACCCTTATTGGCTACAGTAGCTGGTCTTGCTGATTCCGATTGGAGGATGTGGTGTCGAATCTCTCCTCGGCATGTTCACGTTACGAATAAAGCTTCAAATCGCACCGGGAGACGGCACCACACCGCCACAAAAGCCACATGGGTAATGTGGTTTGAGAGGGTAATTCGTCACCCCCCGGCCCTATGCTGAAAGCACGACTGAGTTTAGCTGTTTTCCTTTAAAAAGCTTGCATTGTGACGGTATGCGTTGCTGATTGGAGGCTTGTGACGGAGGGGCAATCTGATCGTGTGCGTGTGTTTGGCTCCTCTCATTTGGCCGTTTTTAACAGGAAGTCCGTGGAGTGAGTGAGACTGACAGACTGAGTGTGTGCGTGCGTGCGTCTTCCTGATCGGTAACAGATGACTGTGATGTACAGTTGATGTAAAATTGCAAATGGGAGGTGAGTAAAGAGGTGACTCTAGGATCCAGGTTTTGTATTTTTATTCTTGTATAAGGTTATTGGGCCGCTCCATTCTGGCCTGGCTTCTCTGTGTTATTTAAATTCTAATATATGAAAGCATATTTGGATTGAAGTCATGTTCCAGGGCCTTGCTGTGTATGTATTGAATATGTAAAGCCTTTGAATGTGAAGAATTATTGTAAACTATGATATTTTACTGCTTTTGTTTTCTTACTATATCATATACATTTTCTATTTGCGCAGTGATTGGCTCATTTCTGATAATTTAATGCCTGTATGCGCACGGCCCCACTTGTCTGTGTGTGTGCGCGCGCGCATGTGTGTCTGTGTGTGAGATATGGTGTGTGTGTGCGTGGGAGGCCCTTGTGCGTGTAGGCAATGTGTGTATTCTTCTTGTCGACCTTTTGCGCTCGGCAAAACCTAGAACTGAAATAAAGCATGTAGGGTTTTAGGCCAAACAGTCTCTGTTTTTTCTCCATGTGTTTCAATGGTATTTCTTCTTATTTTGTTTTAAAGTTGTTGGTCTCCTGAAAGTCAAAATCAGACACATACACTATATTGCCATAAGTATTGGGACACCCCTCCAAATCATTGAATTCAGGTGTTCCAATCACTTCCATGGCCACAGGTGTATAAAATCAAGCACCTAGGCATGCAGACTGCTTCTACAAACATTTGTGAAAGAATGGGTCGCTCTCAGGAGCTCAGTGAATTCAAGTGCGGTACCGTGATGGGTTGCCACCTGTTCAATAAGTCCATTAGTGAAATTTCCTCACTACTAAATATTCCATGGTCAACTGTTAGTGGGATCATAACAAAGTGGAAGCAATTGGGAACAACAGCAACAGGCCACGAAGTGGTAGGCCACGTAAAATCACAGAGCGGGGTCAGCGCATGCTGAGGCGCACAGTGTGCAAAAGTCACTAACTTTCTGCAGAGTCAATAGCTACAGACCTCCAAACTTCGTGTGGCCTTCAGATTAGCTCAAGAACAGTGTGTAGAGAGCTTCATGGAATGGGTTTCCATGGCCGAGCAGCTGCATCCAAGCCTTACATCACCAAGTGCAATGCAAAGCGTCGGATGCAGTGGTGTAAAACACGCCGCCACTGGACTCTAGAGCAGTGGAGACGTGTTCTCTGGAGTGTTGAATCACACTTCTCTGTCTGGCTATCTGATGGACGAGTCTGGGTTTGGCGGTTGCCAGGAGAACGGTACTTGCCTGACTGCATTGTGGTGTGGGGTTGTTTTTCAGGGGTTGGGCTTGGCCTCTTAGTTCCAGTGAAAGGAACTCTTAATGCTTCAGCATACCAAGACATTTTGGACAATTTCATGCTTCCAACTTTGTGGGAACAGTTTGGGGATGGCCCCTTCCTCTTCCAACCAGTGCGCAAAGCAAGGTCCATAAAGACATGGGTGAGCGAATTTGGTGTGGAGGAACTTGACTGGCCTGCACAGAGTCCTGACCTCAACCCGATAGAACACCTTTGGGATGAATTAGAGCGGAGACTGTGAGCCAGGCCTTCTCGCCAACATCACTGCCTGACCTCACAAATGCGCTTCTAGAAGAAAGGTCAAAAATTCCCTTAAACACACTCCTAAACTTTGTGGAAAGCCTTCCCAGAAGAGTTGAGGCTGTTACAGCTGCAAAGGGTGGGCCAACTCCATATTAAACCCTACGGATTAAGAATGGGATGTCATTAAAGTTCATGTGCACGTAAAGGCAGGTGTCCCAAAACTTGGCAATATAGTGGGTGTATATATATATATATATATATATATATATATATTGCATAAATAAAATAAATGAAACCCTTTTAGGATTAGGAACAACATCTTAATTATCCTAAAACTCTTCATGCTATGTATGTTATTTAAAAAAAAATTGTATTATATAACAGATCTATTCCATAGCCTAGTCAGATTCAAAAGTAGCTAATCAATCACTCACTAATTACAAACGTAAGATCTTTCACTTAAAGCGGACCTATTATGCCCCTTTTCACAAGATGTAATATAAGTATCTGGTGTCTCCAGAATTTGTCTGTGAAGTTTCAACTCAAAATACCCCACAGATCATTTATTATAGCTTGTCAAATTTGCCCCTATTTGGGTGTGAGCAAAAACACAGTTTTTGTGTGTGTCCCTTTAAATGCAAATGAGCTGCTGCTCCAGGCCACCTTTCCAGAAGAGGGCGGAGCTTTAACAGCTCGTGCTTTGGTTGCTCAACAACAACAAAGCTGGAGAATCCAGTGTTGTGCAAATCCAGTGTTGAATTGACCCTCATTTATGAAGCAGTCCGGCGTGAAATGACGGCAACAACACTCTACTACAACAACTCTTCCTCGTCTCTAAAGCTGCCCAACATGGCCTCACCCCCTTTGTTGCGTGTTCTCGGGGGCGGGGTTTATGTAAATTTTAGGGTTTGTGATGTCACCAACCCGGAAAGAAGCTCGTTGTAGTCCTTAAAAAACTTTTTCTTTTAAATATCTCCCTTTGCATTGAACTTTGAGCGTCTTAACTTTGCAGATGTTGTTTATGCTCAAACAGTAACATTACACACTAACTAAAGTTAAGAAAGTAAAATCATAATCAAGGACCCCTAATACCTTTATGGAAATCTGAAACTGCCGCCCTCTGTAGTGAACTCATGGAATCTCATTTGTTCGTGAAGCCCTCTAGTCTAAATTATATGGGCTTTTAGTCTCAAAACCTAGTCGGCATTTTTTTGAGTCACATGCATCATTGTGATGACCATTAAAGATGTTATTACAAGTAGGCTGTTTAGACAAGCTGCTCATTAGATATTAAAACAGCCACATTCTAATTCAAACTCGTTCATATCCGGATATTTTTTCGAATAGTGTTGAGAAATCCGATTCTTTGTACCGAATCGGTTCGTTCGGAGACTTCGGACGGTTCATTTCAACCAAAACCGAGTAAAAATTCTCTGAGCGGCATTTTTTCGTTTATTTTGTTGTAAAATTGCTGTTTTTTACTTTTTGGACTCATACATTGCTTTAAATATTGTTTTTTTTTTTTTGTATTGTTCTAACATTTCTAACACTTTTACTAATGTTAATATAAAATAACATTTATTTTATTAAAAAATAACATTTAATATTTTAATAATTTTGATGTTCACATTAATTATTCCCAGTATTATTATTAATAATGTTCCCGTCTAACAATTTTACTGGTAAACAAAGTCTTTTACAGTTGAGTGATCCCCAAACGCTCTGCTAAGCGGTTCGGTCGAATCACTAAAAAGTATCGGTTCAAAAGAATGATTCCTTTTCGAATCACAAGTGGAAATTCAGTCGCAATACGCTATACAGTGGATTTAGATATCGGAATAAACAACACAGCCCATGTCTTTCCTCTGTCTTGCGCGTAATAACAAAACTGAGGGGTGTTTCTCGGCGCCGTCAGTGCGGAGCGCTCTTCGCGCTCTGCCGCGCGCGTCTGTTGGTTTAACTTGGTTATTGGAGAGGCGCGCGGTCACCGCATTTCAGCAGAACACCGAGCGCAGGATGGCCGAGAGTCACGGCGAGATCAGCGGCCACGACTGTCGGCGCGCGGCTCCGGTACAGACCTTCAACCACAGATCCTCCAAATGGGTCCGTTTGAACGTCGGCGGCACGTATTTTCTGACCACCAGACAGACTCTCTGCCGGGACCCCAAATCATTCCTGTTCCGACTGTGCCAAGCGGAGCCAGACCTCGATTCTGATAAGGTAACTACAGTTTGATTTATTTCATTTAGAGATCATTTTATTTTTGCAAGTTCAACTGAGATAAATAACTTAGCATCTAAAAGACAGACCTTTTATTTATTTAGTTAATTTATAAGTTATTTATAAAGAATGGGTGGGAAAAGTAGGTTAGAGAGTGCAGAAGTCTGTAAAATGATACTCAAATACAGCCTTATTTCACGTAATAATGATTTGTAAAAATAATTATATTAATTCACACAGGCCCATTATTAAATAAGATATAGTAACCTTATATAAATGTGCACCTATACAGAACAAAATATATAAACAAAATAAAATCTGTAATGTAAAACTGAAAGCTGTACAGAAATGAATGTATCTATTCTGTTTAAAATATATATATTTGATTGCCATTTGACATTAACCATGCATAAATCTGTTTTTGTTCAGTTTTTAAATTATTCAAAAGACAAAAGATCTATTTCTGCTCAGTTTAGCTTTAAAATGGGTCATGAGTATGAAGCTGTCTCTAGCTGTTATTTCACTTCTCCTAAGTTCATAATCACTTATATTGTTGTATGGAGTTATTTGTATTGTTTCTATGGTAATTTGGGGGTTGTCCAGATGGTTGTTTTTGTCTCGAGTTGTTTTCCTGTCGGATGGACTCGAACAAACACACTTTTACCGTCCGCCCCACCCCTCCTCTCCCAGTCCCAGAACAAGGTCTCTTCTGTTCTTCTCCATGAGTGTTCGTGGCTGGGAAGATGTGCGGGCAGATTGTGGCACCTTGTTTGTCTGTGGCGTCCTGGGGTGGCCATGTCGATGACATCATCAGCACATCTGCCCCAGTTTTGCCTTGTAATCTGGACACAATCCCGCTTATGACACCTGAGCTGTGTCAGAGATCAGGGTGGAAGGTTACGCTGCATGGGTCAGATCAGGCAAAGAGCAGGGATGAATCCAAGCTGGAGGTTTCAAGTGAAGGCCAGAAATATTTTTCAGTGTAAAATCAAAGAGGTGCTGAAGTAACAAATTATGGTTGTACATTCATTGCGTTTTATCCAACCACTCAATTTATAATTGATAAAATCAGAAAACTGATCAATTATATCAAAAACATTATCTTAAGAATATTGATAACATTTTAAAACGCAGTAAAAATAGCACTATTGTGACATAAAATGGAGGAAAATAAAGTTTCTACATAATGAATAAATATTACAAACTAATATTTGAATTTATCCTTAAAGTGCTTTTCAAAGTGTTTTTGATGTTTGTTTATTAAAATCGGGTTTACTAATAGCAATTACTGTGACGTTAAATGGATGAAAATAAAATTTTTGTAATATAACGATGAAATAACTTTACATGTTTATGAAATCTTACTGCCTAATATTTAAATTTTTGCGTAAGTGATTTTGTACTAAAATGCTTGTAATTATCTCCTGTCACTCGTACAAATGTGTACGTTTTTTGCTAAATTGTACATATTTTACAAATTGCCAAATTTGTATGAATTCATACGAATTACCCCTAAACTTACCTGTCACTGGGGTTTATACAAATCGTACGAATTCGTACGATTAGCCACCTCGTAAAATACGTACGAATTGGTTGTGCGATACACTGCCCCGAAAAAACATGTAGCTCCGCCCCCAAACTCACGCAATTGCTGTTTATTGTCTCAACCAATTGTGTGAGTTTGGGGGCGGAGCTATTTGTTTTTTCGAGGCAGTGTTCGGGAAACATGTTTGAGGAGCCGTTTACACGACACCGTTTTCAACTAAAAACTTTTTATGCGTTTTGGTCGTTCATTTACAAAATCACGCTGTTTTGGGGTCCTGAAAACAAACTTTTGAAAATTGAAATTTTTTATTTTTTTACAAAGTGATATCGCCAACTACTGGCATGACTTGCGTAATACAGTGTTTTTAATCTTTTTCGCGGTTCCGTGTGAACATGAGTCATTTTGACAACGTTGTCATCTGTACACGAAAAGTGCGAAGGAAAAACTTTTCCATGTTTAGTACATCATTGTCGTGTAAACGGGTTTCAAAGTGCGCATTTTTGAAATTGATACCGTTTTTGTCTCTGTGTAAACTACAAAAATGCAAATTTGTGAAAACGGTGACGTCATGCACATGCGTATTACATGTTCAGTCTATAGGTGCATAGTTTTTCTTAACAAAGGGACATCGCCACCTACTGGCCTGACAGCAGAATACAGCGTTTTTAATCATTTTTGTGGATCCGTGTGAATGGGGATCGTTTTGACTATGTTGTCGTCTTTACGAGAAAAACGCAAAAGAAAAACATTACACGCTTCCTCTATGTAAATCTTATCATATAATGAGTAGTTGAAGTGCACACTTAAATGATCTAATTTCGCTATAACAAATAAAATTCTTTCTTTTTGCCATTTGGACAACAGCGTGTGTCACATTCTTTCTAGTTCTCGCAGCTCCGGCTGTCTCACCTCCTCTCATCTCTCAAATCTCAGACGGTAATCTCAAAATAACCCTAATCCAGAATAATCCTGCTCTCTAGGGGCTTTAACCCTGTAAAGAGCAGGAGTCTCTAAGGCTCTGGGAAATCACTCCACACTGTTTGTGCCCCAGATTTTATAAAAGGGTGATTTCAGCCTCACACACTGTTCCAGGTCTATTTTGCATCTGGAAGCGTCCTGGTTGAAGCTTGAACGGAATTTGTGCGTGGATGTGAGTTTGGGCGCTTGTGTACGTAACGTACGTTTATTTTTTTATGAATGTGGCCTGCATGCCATTAAAAACAGATGCCGAGTCCCACACACGCACAGCTCATTAATGTTTAAACTCACTTTCCTCTAATGGATCTCTTCTCTGTTCGATGGTTGCATGCAAAGTAAAGTAAAAGATGCTGTTTTTGTAATAATAATGATAACTTGATTTTCACATTTTCCATAGTGCAAAACTCACGGGCACGCGGTTATTGGGGGGGACCCAATTTGTCACTACATCGTCACCATTTTCACAGATTTGAGACAACAACGGTATCGTTTTCAAAAACTTGCACTTTGAAACCTGTTTTCAAAAATGTATCAAAAGTTTCCATGCCACTAAAACACCATTGTCGTGTAAATGAACGGCCAAAAAGTTTTTTAGGTGTTGTGTAAACGGCCCCTTAGATGTTACTATTTTTTGCTATGAATTCGCCAGTTGCTATAATGGCTGTTGCTTAGGTTTTCAGAGGGTTTTAGCACATTTCTATGTGGTTGCTAGGGTGTTCTGGATGGTTGCTAGGGCATTGCTAGGCAGCTACTTGGGTGAGGGTGTTTTCAGGACGTCGCAATGTGGTTGCTGAGGTTTCTTTCTCTGTCCTTTCATTTATACTGTAGGATGAGACAGGGGCATATTTGATTGACAGGGATCCCATGTATTTCGGGCCCATACTGAATTATCTGAGACATGGAAAGCTGGTCCTCAACAAGAACCTGACGGAGGAAGGTACGACACATGTGCACCGTCAAACTGACATGATTGAGACTGTGATAGTTGCTCTGTAACTTTCATTCTGCTTGCATGTGTGTCTCAGGAGCTCTTGAAGAGGCGGAGTTCTACAACATCACATCATTAATAAAAGTCATCAAAGAAAAGATCAGTGAAAGAGAAGCTAAGACGACACACGTAAGACAGTGTGAACACACACAATTCACTTTGACAGACATTGAAATCCTTTAACATTTATTTTTAGATTCTTTTATCAAAACAGACTCTCAACTGAGATATGCTTCAACATACTGTAAGCAATTCACAGCTATTTTAGTATTATTTATATACTAATATAATTTGTATTAGTACTGTCAAATCAATTAATCGTGTATAATCGCATCTAACAAAAGTTTATAAATATAATGTGTGTGTGTGTGTGTATATATATATACACAAACATATGCACACACACACACACACACATATATATATACACACTAGTACTGTCAAATCAATTAATCGTGTATAATCGCATCTAACAAAAGTTTGTAAATACAATATATATATGTGTATATATATATATATATATATATATATATATATATACAAACATACGCACAACACACACACACACACACATATACACACACTAGTGCTGTCAAATCAATTAATCGTGTATAATCGCATCTAACAAAAGTTTGTAAATATAATATATATATGTATGTGTGTGTGTGTGTGTGTGTGTGTGTGTATATATATATATATACAAACATACGCACACACACACACACACACACACATATACACACTAGTACTGTCAAATCGATTAATTGTGAATATCTAAAAAAGTTTGTTACATGATATATGTGTATATAATTACATTTATATATATATATATATATATATATATGTCTTTGTGTGTATACACACATATATTTACATATATATATGTGTGTGCATGTATATGTGTATATATATATATATACACACACACAGACACATACACACATACAGTACTGTATATATAATATATATAAATATAATAATATATATTACACACATATTATGTAAACAGAATTTTATATTAGATGCGATTAATTACGATTAATCGATTTGACAGCACTAGTTTTATTAATATTTTAGTTTTATTTTACTTTTTTTTAAATTAATTTTATTTTAATTTTGTGCACTTGACATTTTTATTAGTTTTTGTTTTTTAATATTAATATTTAGGTTTAATTCATTTTCATTTCAGTTTTTTGTTCAATTTTGATTTATTTTCAGCTTTAGAGCATAAAACTTATTTCAGTTAGCTGCCATTAATTTTTCACCTAATAGTTTTTCATTGAGTATTTATAATTTATTTCAGCTTTATTTCTGACTGTTTTTGATGAAGGAAACTTTGAGTGATATTGTACATTATATTTTGTTTGACTTCAGGGCACAAAATAAAATACTGCAAAAATGCAGAATATGTCCCTGATTTTTAAAACATCAGCAATGTTTGATGTTAAATAGCAATAGTTTGTCCTGACTAAGCTGCAACACATATAAGACTACATTTAACTCTAAATATTAATTATACATTTTCCTGATGATATTTGATACTTAAGACACTTAAAAATGTATGATGGACTTGAGATAAAATATCAAACCAAATGTCATTCAGTTTAATGAAAGACAGCACAAGCACACTTGTCAAACAAAACAATGAACATTTAAATGAAATTGATTACATTTAAATGGCATTTTCTTTGTCTACATGTAGCATGTAAATGAAGGACAAGTGTTTTACATGTTTACCACCCTTGTCTCTGTCTTCAGACCCCAGTCAAGCATGTTTACAGAGTGTTGCAGTGTCAAGAGGAAGAACTTACGCAGATGGTCTCAACCATGTCAGACGGATGGAAGTTTGAGCAGGTAAATCAAACCTGACATTAGTTCACCTGATCATTCCAGCTCCACAACAATCAGAATCGCTCCCGCCGGGTCAGCTGACCTGTGGTGTGTGATGCAGGCCCTGCCTTACGCTCTGATTGGTTGTTGCAGCTTGTCAGTGTAGGTTATGGGCGGGCCCAGAAGTCAGAGTTTTTCCTGATTGTGTCTCGGGAGGTGAAGGGGGAGGAGTCAAGCCAAACTCACCCCGCCCACAGTGGAGAGGTGTGTCCAACAATCCCCTGTCCTCCCACTAACCACTGCATGCCGTCGTTCATTGCAATGGTCTGGCATGTGACTGCATGAATGTTGGTGCTTTTGTTCTGCATGTTTATAAGTGTAAGCATGTTTTTAACAACGTGTGAGTCTCTGCATTCTAATGCATTCCCAAGCATGTTGACTATTTAAGTGCACTATGTTGTATTTTAATTTAAGGCAAGACACCCCAGGCGAATAGGGTAAAAATGTAACAAGTAGATATCAACATACGTCTCTAATTGATTGATTATTTAGGAACTGCAAACATTTTTTGTACTACAAGTTTTATATGATGTAATGTGTAAATATGCAAATTGTCTAATTATCTAATTTGCATACATTTTCACAACTGAAATCTGAACATTGGATAAAGCCAGAATTCTTGTTTCATTTTGTTGACATGGTTTTTACTGAGGGGATATTTGAGATCTCTTTTTATCACTCCATCAATCAAGAAATAATGTCAACAGCCAGAAAAAAATACATTTTCACCATATTTTTAGGACTAAAATGTTGTATCAGTCAGATGATATATGAAACAAACCCCTCTGTAAAAACTTTCATTATATAGATGGTTTTCTGACTGCAGGAGAAAAAAATATTTTTTAGAAAACAGCCTTTAAAAATATGCATTGTGATTGATATCTATAGATGGAAATAGATAAAGTGCAATAAAAATAAACGTTTAATGGTGACATATCATGAAAATCTTCCGTGTTTAAGTGCTATAATCGACTCCCCCGGTGCATCTATTAACCCAAAAAACATGAAAATGACAATCCAGTAACTTTGTTTTGGCAAGCCTTTCTCTGCAAGTATGTGAAAAAATGAGCTCCCCTAGTGATGTAGGAAGGGGATCTTATTATAATATTACCGCCCCTTAACCTGCACGTTTCCACCCACGGCGCCTCCATTTTGTTTTTCCAAGCGTACACAGTGTACCAGTCCTAACTCCAAGGCAAAAGTTCGAGCAAAGCATGCTAACTGTTCTGTCATTGGCTGCACAGATGAGCACTGAACACTATTTAGAGTTTAGTTAGCTTGGACCCTGGCGAGCTCGATTGTTAAAAAAAAAAAACGTTTCTGTCTGATTAATATTTTGGAAAAAATATTAGACCATTCACAGCATTTGATAGCAATCATAAACGTTAGCCTGTTGTGCATGACTCTGTTTGGCAAACAGGTGTGCTATGTATAGAGGGTGTCCATACGGGTTTTGCATAAAAGATTAACATGACGGCACATGCTAGTCAATGAGTTGAATCAACTCCACAGAAACAACATAAATTTATCCACTAACCATTCAGAAACGTCCAGTTTCATTCTAAAAGTTGTAACTTCTTCCTGAGTCTCTCCATCAGTGTCGACTCCGGTTTGAACAATGTAAGGCTGAACACCGTTACTGACAATCCTCATTTTGGCTGTGTGAGATTCTCCAGCTTTGTTTCTGTTGAGCTGTTAAAGCTCCACCCTCTTCTGGAAAGGGTGCCGGGTGCAGCAGCTCATTTGCATTTAAAGGGACACACACAAAAACGGCGGGTTTTTGTTCACACCCAAATAGGGGCAAATTTGACAAGCTATAATAAATGATCTGTGGGGTATTTTGAGCTGAAACTTTACAGATACATTCTGGGGACACCAGAGACTTATATTACATCTTGTGAAAAGGGGCATTATAGGTCCCCTTTAAAAGTGTATTTTGGATGTTTTCTTTTCACTAGTCTGAAACAACTCTCAAAATTGAGAAGTACATAAAAAACAATTGCCAGTAGTGTCTTGCCTTAAAGTGTTGGCAGTTCTGTCATCATTTTCTCACCCTCATGTTGTTCCAAACCTGCACTTTATATCTAGATGTTGTGCACAACATTCACACTGTACAGTGAAAGTGAATGGGAACAGATGCTGTCAAGCTCCAAAAAAATCCTGCATTTGAATTTAAGCAAATCTCAAAAACGAGATTTGCGAGATACGTTTTCAGTGACTCATGACATCACTTGCGTTTTTGGGTGGACTGTTGCTTTAATCGTTTATAGTCGCTCGATGACAACATTTGCTAATCTCTCTGTCTGTTCCTCTCCATCTCTGTCTCTCGTTCATGTTTTATGTAGTTGGTCAGTATCGGCTCTTCCTATAACTATGGTAATGAAGATCAGGCGGAGTTCTTGTGTGTTGTTTCTAAGGAACTGCACAACCAATCATATAGCAGCAACACACAGCCCAGTGAGAAAGCAAAGGTAAGCAGCATGAGTGTTTGGTTGTGTTCCAAATGGATACAAGCATACTGCATTCTGCGCAGTATACACTGAATACTGCATACTACTTTTTAAAAATAGAACGGTGACCTTATTACGTTGATCACATGTCCTCATTATGTTTATGTTGAATTCTGTGAGTGTCATTCTGTGAATGGATTTATTTTATAGTTATTTTGCTTTTTTTTTCAAAATCTATTTTTATTTTAACATTTATTCATTAGCATTTATTTTAAAGTGAAATTTATAAACTGATAAATGTAAATCATTTTGAAAATCAAATTCAATTATTTTTCAATTAAAATTCATAATTTTCTGTTTAAATGTTAAAAACTGTGACTCGTAATTCTTATGGTTCATTTAAAGAATGAAACTGGAAAATCATGTCAATCATGTTGCATTGTGGGATACAATATAATCAAGCAGTGTGCCCTGTAATGTAGTACATCATCCAGGTATTCCATGCATACTGAAAATTTTTATACTGTGCACACTATAGTATATACTGCATAGATTGATAGAGTAATATTTTAAGAAAGAGTCAAAAATAATGATGTCAAAACTTTTGTATTGCTTTTGGTTTACTTCTACAAATATACGTAATATTCTTTGTATTCTATGCATACAGAAAATTCACATACTATGCACAGTAGTATACACTACATTTTGAAAAGTCTGGGGTCAGCAAGACTTTTAATACTTTTAATATAGCAAAGACATGTTAAATTGATCAAAAGTGACAGTAAAGACATTTATAATGTTACAAAAGATTTCTATTTCAGATAAATTCTGTTCTTTTAAACTTTCTAGTCATCAAAGTATCCTAAAAATAACAATAATAAATGTTTCTTGAGCAGCATGATCTGAAGAATCATGTGACACTGAAGACCGGCGTAATGATGCTGAAAATTCAGCATGGCATCACTGAAATAAATTTAATTTTACAATATATTCAAATAGAAAACAGTTATTTTAAATTGTAATAATATTTAACAATATTACTGATTTTACTGTATTTTTGATCAAATAAATGCAGCCTTGGTGAGCAGAAGAGATTTAAGAAGAAATCTTACCGACCCCAAACTTTCTTCAGAAATAGTAAAAGTAGTATGTTGTTCCAAACCGAGCCGTTATTTGTGACAGTAGCTCAATGCAGATTAGTAATCTTCTGTTGTATTATATAACTCATCTAGTGTTTTCCCTCAGATCCTACAGGAGCGCGGATCTAGAATATGATCATCTAGAGCTCCCGTGTTTTGAGACATATCAGTTCTTTCTAGAACATTCCATGAGCTTGTTCTCTTCACGCCTCAAAGAGCACTGAAGCACGCAAGCAACACGTGAAGAGCACGTCCACTTAAGGTGCCTGTTAATCTGTTGGAATAAAAACTGGGATGCTTTGTTTTGATCTTCTGGTCGGGATCTGAAGAACTGGACCGATGTAAATCTCAGGGATCAAAAGGAAATGTTCACGTCACTCTGAATCACTGCCCACCTGTTACAATCACAGTCACTCTATATACAGTGGGGTCCAATAGTGATAATGCTTCAATTTTGCATTTTCTAATTTCAAACAAGTACTTTTTGTTACAAAAATATCTTAGTATTTGGTTTGTCTCTGTTTTACTTTAATGACACGAACAAAACCGGATCATCATGTTCACTGTTTACACTGAGCTTCAGTGGAAGCAGGAAAATCTGAGCATGAGTCACATGATCAATGTCATTCATTTACTTACATTTGATTAGTCATATAGAAATATTTTGTCTTAATGGAACACCAGAACTTTTTCTTTGTTTTAACCTTTTCAGAAAGTTTAAGGTTCCAGATTTTTATTGTGGTTTCTTTTGGACCCCACTGTCTTATGATTTGTATAAACAACAAAAAGTTAACAATAGTGATTTTAAAAATCGGTACTAATTTTGCAGTGGCGCCACAGTTGTAGTGCTGAGTAACACTTCTCAGTGTGAGATTTCAGAAGTTTGGGGTCTGTAAGTTTTGAAATATTATGCTCTTCTGCTAACCCATGCTGCATTTATTTGATCATAAATACAGTAATATTGTGAAATATTATTGCAATATAAAATAAGTATTTTCTATTGTAGTATCTTTTAAAATATAATTTATTCCTGTGATCAAAGCTACATTTTCAGCATCATTACTCCAGTCTTCAGTCACATGATCCTTCAGAAATCATTCTAATATGATGATTTGCTGCTCAAGAAACATTTATTATTATTATTATCAATGTTGAAAACAGTTGTGCTGCTCAATATTTGATACAGTGTTACACTTTAATTAGGATTATTTGATGAAGTTCCAAAAGAACAGCTTTTATTTGAAATAGAATCTTTTGTAACATTATAAATGTCTTTACTGTCACAATTTAATGCATCCTTGCTGAATAAAAGTATTAATTTCTTAAAAAAAAAAAAAATCTTACTGACCCCAAACTTTTGAACTATATCTGGAAACCTGTATGTTTTATACTCCTTTTTAATGTGAACATTATTGCTTTTGCACTACTGCTATTATTATTATTATTATTATTATCCAGGCAATATTTCAGAGGTATCAGTAAATGCATCCTTGCTGTTAAGAAATTTGTTAGTGTATCTTCTTACTGTATGGCTGGACCTTAAAGGGAAAGAGCTTTTCTGTCTGTCAATCAAGAGGAAAGACGGGATAGTGGAAGCATATATGACACCTTGCACATTTTGATATATGGACAAACATTATTATACATCCTATAAGGTAACAATAGATGCATTTGTATGTCATTTTTGAAAATGCTAAACACATTTTGTAGTTTTTGGTAACTAGTAAAATCTAAATCTGTACTGCAAAATCTCATATCACTATAAAATCCAAGTAGCTGAATGTAGCAACACACATCCACACACTTTTAAGACATAAATGCATTTTTAACAAATAGTTATGTGTCTGTGTGCTTCTTACTGACATTTTGGAGAAAGCAGGTTATTAGGGACAGTGTTATTAAAACTATAATTCTTAAAAAATAGTTTTTGGTAATTAAAATAAAATCTAAAATAAACATTAACACTGATATAATATATATATATATATATATATATATATATATATAAACTGACGTAGGCTAGGGTTACACGGTATACCGGCACTGCGGTAGTATCGCGATACTAAAGCTAAAGCTGACCTCCAGTCAGAGTTGGAGATTTCATGATATGGGGGCAAAAAAATTTCCTGTGTGAGTTCTTGTTTTTTATATTTAGGCTATAACACGATAGTTCAGCAAAACACGAGCAAGAGTGCTGTGAACACTATTGCAAATGTGACTGATTTTATACAACAGTTCAGTAAACTAAAAGTTAATATTAAAGGACATTTTAGACAAAGCATTGTCAATATTGATATTTTCGCTCTATTTCGCCAATGAAAACAGTTCTAAACAAAGCTGAACTGTTGCGCAACATATAGCGATGTTTTGTTTGGTTTCTGAATGAATCCGTATTTTGAACAAATCGGGCGAATCAATGATTCACCGAGCCATTCATAAAAACATTTCCCTGCATCCCAATCTGCATACTATCCACCCTATCCGCCCTAAATAGTATTGAATATTAATGTCACATACTATTTAGGATGGATAGTATACACATTGAGACGCAGGCTCAGCTACGTTCCTGAATGAATCAGACGTTTTTAACGAATCGGTTGAATAAATGATTCAGTGACTCAATCATTAAGACTTGCTGCCACCTACTGGCGGCTGTAGTTTCCCATTTAAAATTTTCCATCATTTTCATATTTCTGTTTTCAGAGTTTTATAGCCTATTTAAAACATTAATCTCATAACATTATTTATGCAATTGTAATCGCAGTGTAAATGCATTAATACCACTTCTGAGCAGCATTGAACTGTCAGTGTAAATCTAAATGTCGCTTTGGCAGTGCTAAGATTTTGTTTACACTGATTATATTTGATTGGTAACAATAGCCAGTTATTCTTTCTCATTAATAAAGTATTCAGAGGAAAATATGGTCTGTTTTCATTTAGTACATCTACGTATTTATGAAAATTTGGTTCGTTTTGTACATTTTAAATTATTAAAATACTGCATGGTAGCGTTATACTTCTGCTGGCTATCGTAAGATATGTTTTTAGGGTATCATGACAACCCTAATGTAGGCTACTAAAATAACAAAAACTAAAACTGAAATAAAAATTATGTAGCGATATTTATAAACATAATAATAATAACTAAAAGTTTAACTAAATGAATAAAAATAGGCCTAATAGTATCTCAGTGATGTCATGATGAGGTCATGTCATGATTTGATTAAGTTGATCACTTTAACAGCATCATTCCAAACATTGTGTAATTCCGGCTAATGCTTCCTCATGCGTAATGGAGAGCATCATTTGAATATTAAGATTCCCCCTTCATGCTGAGAGATTAATCCATGAGTCCGAGCTGTCATTGATGCCGCGCCATCTGTGCACACACGTGACCGTCCAATAAAAAAAAAGAGTCAGTTGTATGAAAACAGACTATTCATGTGTGGTTTTCCACATCACTGATGTGTATAAAGTCATTAATATCATCAGAACACAAAAGCAGCTGTTTTTCTGTGTCAGTGTAATTTCTTTGAAAGCATCGCTTGGAGTTGTGCTTTTCATCACTCCATTCCTATGGCTTTTAGAAAGTCCAGGACAACACAACTACTTTATTCAGTGCTTGCATATTGAGTTTTCTGTGGATGTTCCATGTATGAAGAATGCTTCTACTGAGACACCACTGTAAACATGAGCTGAAAAAAATAGCCTACTTTCTGGCTTGTTTCAGTTGCTCCATATTTTTTTGTCCCAATCTCCAAAAATTAATTTTCTTGCCACACCTGCCAGGGTTTATAAGCCATAATTTTTATTTGCAGCCATCAAACTGTATTCTGCATTAATTCATTAAAAAAATATTTGTGGCAAATGTGAAGATCATAGTGAGTCTCAACATGTTTACAAACAACAAAAAATTTGAGGCCCATTGGGATTTTGTCACTGACGTTTTTGTTTTGGTGAATTTATTTTACTATTCCAATTTCATATATTGTAACAAGCACCACACAGACAGACAGATAGATAGATAGACAGACAAAAAGATAGATTTTTATTATTATTATTATTCTGTTACTGTCCCTTTAAATTTTAGCCGTCTATTGGAATGCCTGTTCTAAATGTTTCCACGAGGGTAAAGACAACGCCTCATATTCCCAAACACATGGCGCCTATACATCTAAGCTAAAATATTTAAACAATTCGATCGGCTAAAAGAACAACATTAGCGTTATTTAAATCGATCCCGAATTTTCCTTCAGGCGATCTGCGTGTAGTGCCGCTGGTCCTGATTAGACTGCTTCACTCAGAACCGAATGTGTTTTCGGGAGGGAAACTTCACAGCTTTGGTACCGAGTCAAACACGGTTCGAGTGAGCGGGCCCAGAAGACGAATAACACTGGGATTCTCAAGGTAAGACGGCCCTGTCCACACGGGCGAGGCGTTACTGTGTTTTGGTAACTAGTAAACGTTCGCATCGGTTTTGTTTGGTATGGTTGCTGTGTGAACGCGCGCTCGCGTCAAAGGAAGTCGAGTTTCTTTGTCCTGCGCGCTCATGAACAGCGTTCCAGCGCTGGACTCCATATTTATTGACATTTTATGATGTCATAATGTTAAGTTTAAACCCTTCCTTGATTATGGTGTCAAACTATGGAGTTAAAATCCCATTATGTCATAGTGTAGCGTGAACTTCTGTTATGAGCACTTAAAAATCTGTATTGTGACGCCATAATCAAGGTTGTAAACTTAATATTATGACATCGTAATCTGGAGTTTTACCCTTTATTATATCTTTGTAAGAGGAAGTAAATAACCTCAGTTGTAATTATGATGTTTGGTTGATTACACAGTGTGACGTAAAATCTTAATTGTGATGTCATATTGTGGATCAATTTTACATCGATTTTAGTGTAATACTGTGAAGTTAAGAAATCTTGATTATGATTTGACCATATAAATTTGATGAACAAGTGTTTTGGGGTAAACTGTCATGTCAAGGGATCCAAGAATCATTGGGAATCAAATCATTTATATTTTTACATAATTGAACATAAATGGATTTGCTGTATTTAGAGGCAAAGATCACTATTACTATTATTTGAACCACTGGCACAGCTTACCCCGATGCTACAATATTGGGAAAATGATTAATTTGTAGTAACTCACGGCGAACTATATATAGCCAGTTAGTTTACGTGGGTTTTTATACGTTGGTAATTCACCAACATGTACAGTGTATCGTTTAGATCTGGATAAAATTTATTTGGCATAATATTCATTAAAAAAAATACTTTCACATGCGAAAAAATAAAGTTTCGCATAAGAATCTTTATGACGTTTCTCATGTGCATCAGTCACAAGAAAGGCGTATATGATAGACACTTTCTAAGTATATATTTTGATACTGTCCCTTTAAATATTAGCCCTTAATTTGTCCCTTTAACTATATTTTGTTTTGGTGAATTTCTTATTTTTTTTTTTTATACTATTCCAGTTTCACACAATGTAAAAAACTTACCACAAACACCGATAGATAGATGGATGGATGGATGGATGGACGGATGATGGGCTCTTATACATATATTTATATAATAAATATAATGTGCACTTCTCCATAGGATCAGTGGTCATGTCTGGCATTGCTCTGAGTCGACTTGCACAAGAGCGCAAAGCATGGAGGAAAGACCATCCATTCGTGAGTAACATTCTTTTAATGAATGCATTTACAATCTACATAATCACATTTATAATTCTACAAGTAATTGCTGGTTTTATATACTATTAAATAACCCTGTAACGCATTGTATCCTCTGGTGTAGGGCTGGGTGGTATATCGAGTCTGTACAGATATATTTTTATGTGCGATTATAGAATGAGGCAATACCGTTTAAATCGATATACAGTAGTTTGATATGAGCACATCTGGAAAAATAGCGGTGGACATAAAGTGAGCTGTTGCGCAGAAATATGTCCAATTTGTCCTACATGAGACATATGCTAAATATTAAGGACTTTAAAATAGCTTGTAAGATATAGTTATCCCTTATAGTTTAAGGCAGCTTTGACAGATACTTGCGCTGTTTCATGCATTTGAGACATGGTGTTTTCCTCAGTGCATAACTTACATTTCCCAGGTATATTCTCCATCTGTAAATGTTAGAAAATCATGCAAATATTTCTCTTTTGCCATCAGTAGTGGACGAGCCTTATACAAGCGAGTCTGTGAAGTTTAGCGGAGACTTCAGTGAACATCTGAGGCAAACAGACAGAGCACAATAGAATAGGAGCGCAATAATTCTGACTAAAATATACATTTTGCTAAAATATTTATTGTTAGACAATAAATGTACCATATGTAGAATTTTAAAGCTACAAGTAAGTGTATTTTTATGATAGTAGTAACTGTAAAGTGACTATTGTGCTTTTTTTTTTTTTTTTTTTTTTTCATTTTTAGTTTAGTGAGTTTAACTTCTGCTTTAAAGGGTTAGTTCACCCAAAAATGAAAATAATGTCATTTATTATTCATCCTCATGTCATTCTACACCCGTAAGGCCTTCGTTAATCTTCGGAACACAAATTAAGTTATTTTTGTTGAAATCCGATGGCTCAGTGAGGCCTCTATAGACAGCAATGACATTGAACTTCTCAAGATCCAGAAAAGTACTCAAAACGTATTTAAAACAGTTCATGTGAGTACAGTGGTTCAATCTTAATACTATAAAGCGATGAGAATACTTTTTGCATACTTGTATGCAATACTTGTCGCTTCATAACATTTAAGGTTGAACCACTGTATTCACACGAACTGATTTAAATATGTTTTGAGTACTTTTCTGGATCTTGAGAAGTTCTGTGACATTGCTGTCTGTAGAGGCCTCACTGAGCCATCGGATTTCATCAAAAATAACTCAATTTGTGTTCTGAAGATGAACGAAGGCCTTACGGGTGTAGAACGACATAAGGGTGAGTAATTACAGAATTTTAATTTTTGGGTGAACTAACCCTTTAAAAGGCATTATTTTTGTTTTTGGATGTAATATTAGAATGTATGTAATGTGATTTTAACCCCTTTTTTTGCACATAAATATATAGCAGGCATATTCAAATGGCGGTCCAGGTCTGGACCCTGGCTTGGTTCCAGCCGGACCGCAAGATATAAATGAATAGACAAGAATGACAATTTTACTGTTTCTAAATGCGAAACGCGTCAAAAAAACAGAGTGGTGCGCATCAGCGCTCAGGGTCGTTTATAGTAATGATGTTTCCCTGCTATATCTTTTAATATTTTTATTTAGAGACAAACGCGCTTCATTCAAGCTCTTTCCGTTCCGTTTTTTCTCTTGCTAAAGATGCTAAAGTTCCACATTAAGAGCTGCAGATGATGTGGTTATTTTAACAACAATGGCAGAAACACGGTGAGCAGCAAAATAGGTGGATGCCTGCACTAAAATATAGTTTCACTGCAAATATAGTTATTTTTATCTGTCATACAAATATGATTCTGACTGTTCAAACCAGGTTTGTGACAAGATGTTTTTTCCATCTACATTTAACATTATTAATCAGCATGTTGAGCATTTCAGAATAAACTTTTAATTGTTATAATTGGGGAAATTATTTGTAGATGGCAAGGAAAGACAATATTGTCACATATATGTGTGTGTGTGTGTGTGTGTGTGTGTGTCTGGACCGCCGCTGGGAAGGAAAGAGACCGGACCTCTTGGGACTTTAATTGAATACCCCTGATATATAGCATAGCCTACATGTTTTCATTCGCTATATTTGTTTTCTTAGCTTTAAATCTCAGCATTGTTTGTTGGACCACATTAGGCAGGATTTTTTTTTCCCCCCAAATAGAAAAAAAGTAGAAAATACTGAGCTATATGCCTGTATATCACCATTCAGCCAAAATATTTTTGGCCATATTGCCTAGCCCTACTCTGGTGTTCACTTTTGTCCCGACCAAATGTTCCCAGGGCTTTGTTGCTGTGCCGACGAAAAACCCTGACGGTACCATGAATCTTATGAACTGGGAATGTGCTATTCCAGGAAAGAAGGGGGTAAGACTGTTCATTTAAGCTTTAAAGGGTTAGTTCACCCAAAAATGAAAATTCTGTCATTAATTACTCACCCTCGTGCCGTTTTACACCCTTAAGACCTTCGTTGATCTTCGGAACACAAATTAAGATATTTTTGTTGAAATCCGATGGCTCCGTGAGGCCTACATAGGGAGCAATGACATTTCCTCTCTCAAGATCCATAAAGGTACTAAAAACATATTTAAATCAGTTCATGTGAGTACAGTGGTTCAATATTAATATTATAAAGCGACGAAAATATTTTTGGTGCGCCAAAAAACCCAAAATAACGACTTATTTAGTGATGGCCGATTTCAAAACACTGCTTCAGGAAGATTCGGAGCATAATGAATCAGCGTGTCAAATCATGATTCGGATCGCATGTCAAACCGCCAAACTGCTGAAATCACGTGACTTTCGCGCTCCGAACTGCGGATTCGACTCGCTGATTCATTACGCTCCGAAGCTTCCTGAAGCAGTGTTTTGAAATCGGCCATCACTAAATAATTCGTTATTTTTTTTATTTTATTTTTTTTGGCGCACCAAAAATATTCTCGTCGCTTTATAATATTAATATTGAACCACTGTACTCACATGAACTGATTTAAATATGTTTTTAGTACATTAATGGAACTTGAGAGAGGAAATGTCATTGCTGCCTATGGAGGCCTCACTGAGCCATCGGATTTAAACAAAAATATCTTAATTTGTGTTCCGAAGATTAACGAAGGTCTTACGGGCGTGGAACGGCATGAGCCTGAGTAATTAATGACAGAATTTTCATTTTTGGGTGAACTAACCCTTTAATTGCATGAATCCACTGTAGATTTGTAGCATCATGTGAGATTTCTCTCCATCTCTCCCTAGACTCCATGGGAAGGAGGTCTGTTTAAGTTAAGGATGCTGTTTAAAGACGACTACCCCTCATCACCTCCAAAGTGTGAGTTTTGCGCAAACACATTCAGTCCATGTTGCCTGAACCACATCTCATGAATGCTTACTTCTCTTTCGTAGGTAAATTTGAGCCTCCACTCTTCCATCCGAATGTGTATCCGTCAGGAACAGTGTGTCTTTCCATCCTGGAGGAGGATAAAGACTGGAGACCTGCCATCACCATTAAACAGGTCACCTAAAACTATATTCCACTCTAGTCAATGGTATTCCACTGCTTTGTTTCCTAAAATACACTATTATAAAACTCTTCTGATGTTTTTTTTACTCCTTCAGATCCTGTTAGGGATTCAGGAGCTCCTAAATGAACCGAACATACAGGATCCAGCTCAGGCAGAGGCGTACACTATATACTGGTATGTTTAACACATGCAGAGAGTTGTAGTACATACTACATACTGAAGGGTTACTGTTCCAGATTCTAGTGAGCTGTCTACTCGTGGTCTACATGATCTAAGGCAGTGGTTCCCAACCTGAATTCACAGGGGGGGAGCGGATATGTGTTGAGGTAAAAAAAAAAAAAAAAAAAAAAGATGCATAAAATGTTCCACTAATTTATATAAAAATGTGCTTACAATGCCAATATAATACAGTAAAAAAAATTATCTTCTATAAAATTATTTCAATTTTGCTCACTCCATCGATCGCACAACGTGCTTGTCAATGTAACGTCAAAATCAAAAGGAAAAATGGCAGAGAAACGTAAATGCGGTGATTCTTCATCAGAGGCGAAGAAAAAGTTTAGACACTGAAAAAACCTACCTAAATTTTGGTTTTATTGAAGGTCAAGACAAGTCTCGGCCAGAATGTGTCTACTGCGGTGAAAAACTGGCAAACGACAGCATGAAACCAGGCAAAAGGAAACGAAGCATCCAGAGACTATCGGTAAAGATCAGGAATTCTTAGAGAGAAAAAAAGAGATGGCTCTGTCAAAAAGATCGACAGACATCAGAAAAGTATTTGAAAGAGCAGGTAGTGATTTACAGAAGGCCACTAAAGCTTCCTTTGAGTGTTTGCTGTTGATTGCCAAGGCAAAAAAGCCGCATAATATTGGAGAGGAGCTAATCAAAGGACTATGTGGCCCGCAAGCAGCTGAAAAAGTTAAATCTGTCCCACTTTCTAACAACACTGTAAAAGACAGAATTGATCAAATGGCAGAAAACTGCAAAAAACAGTTGCACGAAAAGCTTAGAGAAGTCCAATTTGCTATACAGCTGGATGAAACGACCACAGTGGCGGGAGAGTCTGTGCTTATCGTATATGTATAGTATGTTGACGGAGATGAGTTGAAACGGGACATACTTATGTCTACCAATTTACCCATATGAACTACAGGTCAAGATATTTTTATGGCTGTCGATTCTTACCTCACATCCCACAGTCTGCCCTATGCAAATCTTGTCGCTTCCTGTACGGATGGGGCTGCCGCGATGATGGGTAGAAATAAGGGATTTAACAGCCTTTTGATGGAAAAGGCTCCAGACTGTGTAATCTTCCACTGTATGACACATCGCCAGGCACTCGCCAGTAGAAAAAACTGTCCAGAGACCTTAGTGACATACTGGCAACAGTTTTAAAAGTTGTAAACTTCATTAAAGCTCGCCCTACCAACCACAGATTATTTACACAACTGTGTGAGGATGAAGCACACCAAACTCTACTGCTACACACAGAGGTGCTCGTGCGCTTTCTAGAACTGCAAGATAAAATCCTGGAATTTCTGTGAAGTCAGAACCACACATTGTCGGAGCAGCTGACTGATGTGTTCCGGATTAAAACCGCATACCTTGCTGACATATTCACACTTTATAATGAGACTAACAGGAGACTGCAGGGCTCAGAGTCAACCATCTTAGAGTGCAAAGAAGCAATCGATGCTTTTATGCGCAAGCTGGAGTACAGGGCCGGAAAAATGTCACAGGGGCATTTACAACACTTCCCACTGCTGCTTCAACACTCTGGCGGTACCCTAAGTGCATCTTTGCACACAGAGTTTTACCGTCACATGACTTCGCTACAGAAGGAATTAAAGTCCCACTTTGCGGATGTTGACGCATTACATGTCTTATATGTACATAGGGGGGGCCCCAAGAAAAATTTGGACTTTTTCATATTGTAATTATGACTTTTAAAGGGATAGTTCACCCAAAAATGACAATTCTGTCATCATTTACTCATCCTCAGGTTGTTCCAAACCTGTATAAATTTCTTTTTTCAGTTGAACACAAAGGAAGATATTTTGAAGAAAGTTTGTAACCAGGCTGCTTTGGGGCACCATTGACTTCCATAGTAGGAACAAAAAAATACTATGGAAGTCAGTGGTGCTCCAGAACTGTTCAGTTTCCCACATTCTTCAAAATATCTTCCTTTGTGTTCAGCAGAAGAAAAATGTATGCAGGTTTGGAACAACTTGAGGGCGAGCAAATAATGACAGAATTTTCATTTTTGGGTGAACTATCCCTTTAAAATCTCTTAATTATGATCTTTTTGTCAAAATGATGACAAACGTTTATCTCATAATTTACTTTTATCTCATTTAATCCATTTCTACTGCATTAGTGAACATTAAAAAATGTTTGGTAAATCATAATTATTACATAAAAGCCAATTATCTCTTTCTCAATTTTTACTCTTTATGTTATAATTATGACTTGAATTTAAACTTTATCTCATAATTATGGCATCAAAATTATGACATACTTTTATCTCATAATTTACTTCTATCTCATTTAACCCATTTCCACCACATAAGTGAATATGAAAAATAGAGTGTTTGGTAAATCATAATTATGACATAAAAAGCCAATTATTTCTTTTTATCTCATAGTTTTTACCCTTTGTTATAATTATGACTTAATATCTCATAATTATGACTTTTTGTCTAAATTTAAACTTTATCTCATAATTATGATGAGTCAAAATTATGACATACTTTTCTCATAATTTACTTTTATCTCATTTAACCCATTTCCACTGCATAAGTGAATGTGAAAAATGTTTGGTAAATCAATAATTATGACATAAAAAGCCAATTATCTCTTTAATTTTTACTCTTTATATTATAATTATGACTTATCTCATAATGACCTTTTTTGTAAATTTCATAATCTCATAATTATGATGTAAAAATTATGACATACTTTTATCTCATAATTTACTTTGATCTCATTTAACCCATTTCCACCAGAAGTGAATATGAAAAATAGTGTTTGGTAAATCATAATTATGACATAAAAAGCAAATTATCACTTATTATCTCATTTTTACACTATTAGCATCTCATCATTTACCAAAACATATTTTTATTATGTGGCAGAAATGGGCTTCCATAGTTTTATTTAAATAGAACTATTTTCAGTTAACTTTATTCAGTATTAGCACCGAGACCATTGCAATGCATTCTTATATTATTATCTTATTTATAAGGCAGCATTATTTTGCTGCAGTGTTTGGCTATGTGCATTTATATATGTTTCTATAAGTAACATCGTGGTCCTGTGAGAAACATCATTTCGTTCCATTGTAAGTCTCTACATATAGCAGAATGAAGCTCACATGACTTGACTCACTAGTTTCTGGAACAGCGAGTGTGAGATGTTCCCTGTATTGATTGCTCTGTGTGTTTGTGTTTACAGTCAGAATAGAGTGGAGTACGAGAAAAGAGTCCGTGCACAGGCCAAAAAATTCTCCCCGTCGTAAAGCGAGACCGAGACGAATGGAAAGAGGGATTATGTGAATACTCGTGCTATCCTCTCACCGGGACTAAAAGGACTTAAAATATGATGTCTGTGCCATCAACCCCAAACCCTTCCCATGCACCACAAAATTTACACTCTTACACACTCCTCCTCTTCCCTTTTAATTTCATTTGCTCTCCGTTTCCTTTAGAACACAGTCACGAATTCAGTATCCACGGGTCTTGTTGCGTTTCAAACCAGCTTGTAAGAAATCACATCAACTTCAGTCTTCGATCGAAGTGGACTGTTGGGATTTTAGCTCCTTTATTCATTTGGCGTCTGTCTGTGTGCTTACATGCACTCGTCATTTTATTATGTTTGTAAAGTTTCCCCTTGAAAACGTGCGAGCGAGTGCGCGTGTGTGTGTGTGTGTGTTCCAGCGTGGCTCTGGTTTAGAGGTTGGTTTGTTGCATCATATATGTGGGATAGTGCCTCATGGTGACATTTTCCCCTCAGAATGCTGATCTAGGACCAGTTTCCTCTCCATTGGGCCTGTTTGTGTTTGACCAGCCATGTGGTCTTAGATCTTTCTAGGATTGTCTAATGCTGATTCGTTGAATAAAGTCCAGAGTAATTGCTCCTGTGAGCAGCAGAACCAGAGTCTAATTCTCTTAAACATGCTGTACAT
The DNA here is from genome assembly GCF_019924925.1 of Ctenopharyngodon idella. Classification (NCBI taxonomy): domain Eukaryota; kingdom Metazoa; phylum Chordata; class Actinopteri; order Cypriniformes; family Xenocyprididae; genus Ctenopharyngodon; species Ctenopharyngodon idella. The sequence goes on from NC_067242.1 coordinate 8,100,366, forward strand.
GGTTTCTTGTTTGATGGGAACATGTGTCCTGTGTTCACACTGATTGTGTCTGTATGTTTAATAAAGCTCTTTCTACAAAATGTGTCTGCAGATTGTGTTTTGTAGATGCACTCTTGTGTTCAAAAACAGCTAGATGTTCAAACGTGGCACAGCGCCTTGAAGCTCATGGCTACTAAAAACAGAAAACGGTGAGACGTGACAGCCAAAGATATTCTTTTGCATGATGCTGAATGCGCAGTTGTTGACTGACTTGATATTTGATAGATGTTTCATACACATGGCATTTTTATTTATATAGAATAATTCAAACAAAAAGCTATAGCAGTATACTGACAGCATTTTAGAAATGCTTTAAATATAAAGATATAATTCAACAAATTATATTCAAACAAGTACAGAATAAAAAAAAAATTATAAATTGATTTTAGCAAGTGTTTTAAAAACTTAAAGTCACAAGTCCTAAAATTGAAAGCAATTAGCAGATAATACAGGACTGAATACATTTTCATTTCTTCTTTTGTATAAAAAGCACATATAGTATGTTAATGCATTACCTAATATGTGAAGATAAAAATACATCAGTTATTGCTCAAATTTAGCCTTGTTTCCAAACTGTCGGAAGTTTGGAAACATCACAATTTTTTTTAATGTTTTTTAAAAGTCTCTTCTGCTCACCAATGCTGCATTTATTTAATTAAAAATACGGTAAAAAACCCCAGTAATACTGCAAAATGTTACAAATGGAAAAACTATTTGAATATATTTTTAAACAATGATACCATTTTTAACATTTGTGGTAAGATTAAAAAAAGAAATTAATACTTTTAATCATCAAGCATGCATTCAATTGATCAAAGTGACAGTGAAGACATAAAATTACAAAAGACTTATATTTTCATAAATGCTTTAATAAAATTAAAAATGCAAATAAATGCTGTTCACTGAACTTTCTATTCAAAGAATCCTGAAAAAGTATCAACATTTCCACAAAAATGTTAAGCAGCAAGAACTGCTTCAACATTGATAATAATAATAATAAAAGTTTCTTGAGCAGCATATTAAAATTATTTCTGAAGGATCATGTGACACTGAAGACTGGAGTAATGATGCTTTTTACATTTTAAAATATATTAAAATAGAAAACGGCTATGTTAAATTCTAATAACATTTCGCAATATTACTGTATTTTTTACTGTATTTTTGATTAAATAAATGCATCCTTGATGAGCAGAAGAGGCTTCTTTAAAAAAAAAAAAAAAAATTGTAATGTTTCCAAAATTTGACAGGTACTGTACACTACCATTCAAAAGTTTGTGGTCGGTAAGATTTTTAAATTTTTGAGTTTCTTCTGCTCACCAAGGCTGCATTTATTTGACCAAAAATACAGTAAAAACAGTAATATTGTGAAATATTATTACAATTATGCATTTTAGTATATTTTAAAATGTAATTTATTTTTGTTATCAAAGCTGAATTTTCAGCAGAATTCTTTGATAGAAAGTTCAAAAGAACAGCATTAAGATGAAAATATTTTATAACATTATAAATGTTTTTACAGTCATCTTTTGATCAATTTAAGGCATCCCTGCTGAATAAAACAAAACCAAAAAAAATCTTGTTGACCCCATACTTTTGAACAGTAGTGTTCAAGCGCATGTTAGATGGCATATATGTTGGAGAGTGTGCAGTAGTCCTCGCTGCATGTGATGCTTCCTCTCTCTGTTGGAACAAAATCACGAATCCAACAGCCTGAGTCGACCTCTGACCACACAGGAGAATGGGGCATGCTGGGAGACGTGAGGTCCTCCTGGTTGTTCGTCTCATAGGTCAGTTGAGGGGGCGTGTCTGTGCTCTCTGTCAGAATGTCAATCTGGAGAGACTCCTCCCCCTGCATTACATCTCTCACCTTACCGGATAGCATTGAACAGATCTGAAAATACACACGTACAGACCATTAACAATGATGTATTAGGACAATGCTAGTTCATTTAGTGTTTCCATAGATATTGATGTTGTTATTTAACTTTTTAAATGTTAAAAAATGTTATTTTGCTTGATTTTAAGTTAATGCCACATAAAGATGCTTGAACGCTATGTGATTTGAAAGTACCTGAAATACTTAACATGATATTGATGTGGAGTATAAACAAATATGCTTGACTTCCTTAGTTTATTTTTGGGTGAACTATCATTTTAACATAACTCAAGAAGTCTTTCTAAGCTAATTCTGTGGTGTTCAAATCCCCAAATGGGTTTGCAAAGTCAGAAACGTGTTTGATATCTTATATCTGATAACACACCACAAAACCGTATTTGATATCTTTCTCATATCTGATTTAAAAAAGCTTCCTTCATCTACTGAGTATTTATGAATATTTCTAATTAGCTTCTTTTTTTTTTTCTTTTTTTTTTAATTTTTTCTGTTTTCATTTTAAATTGTTTTAGTATTAGTATTATTAATTCATTTGTGATCTAAATTTAATTACAGTCAAGCATCACTATTATTGCTTATATATTCGAGGCTTTTCAAACTCAAAAAACTTTTAAGTATTAAACTTTGAGCATAAGTTGTGCAATAGACATTAATGCCTCAAACTGTTAACATTTGCAAACGCCACTCACGTCGTCAGAAACTGTAAAATTCAACAGTTCATTCATACAACAGTTCATTAAAATTAACAAAATTTAAAGAACAAGTCAATAATGAGTCCTTCTTCCAAAACGTGTTTTTGTCTTATCCTGATTTACTATGATAAGCCTATTATAAGTGTTTATATTTTAGACCTGACGGGATGGTTTTCGCATCAAATTGCGCACATACGTCACTCGCCCGTGCGTGTCCTCATCATATCCGTAAATAGGGAAAAGTTGCTCAGGTGCGGTGAGAAATCGAGTCCCCCCCAGTAATCAGGTCTCCTTTAGGACCATGAGTAATCCTATTGGTTCAATGGACTTTTAATGAGTAGTATTTTTACCGCCTGATTATAATTCCTGCAAAATCATGTTATGATTGATATCATTTAAAATGCTTTATAATGACCTTTTAAATTGCATGGTTCATATACTAGTATATAACTGAAGCTACACGGTAAAATCCCCAGAGTTAAATCAACTCTGCTCAGAGTACATTTGGTCCCTCTCTGAATAGTGTTAAAATAACATTGAAGCAGAGTTAAAGTTAATGAGATAATTAAGCTATTAATTAAGTGATGACTGAACATGACTGATGACTGTTAACAAGCAGAATCGCTGAAGAAAAGAGAAACACAATAACTACAACTGACTTCAGCCAAAACCATTTAATTGAAATCAACTGAATGTAAAAGACATTAAATCTCTCAAGATCTGATTTACTTATTACTAACCAGATTGACTTTATTTCTGTCACATGTCTAAAGAATTTCTTATTGAGAATTAACAGAGGTTTAGATGTTGGTGTTTTATTGGTTAAAAAATTATGCCACCATCATGGTGGTCAGGGTTTGTTTTAGTTTGGCTCCTGAACCTTTTATGTTTTTAAAATAATTTGTGTTTGAGCAATTGCTATAGTGTTTCACAAAAAACACTTGTGCATTGCTGAATCAAAAGACTAAAGGAGCTGATCAGCTTGAATTTACTGCTTGAAAGCCTTTTCAAATAAACATCACAAATAGGTCTCAATTAAAAGGTGGTGTCTCTTTTCTTTTCTTTCTTTTCTTGACCAATAAACCTGGTCTATTTACCTCTGTTAATTCTTAATTCTGTAGATGTTTGAAAATAAAGTCAATGTGGTTAGTAAAAATTGAAGCTGGTAATGCTGTTTGTGGAGTTGTTTAATCAGATCTTCAGAGATATTAATGAATATTATTAATGATAATTAACTGAAGTCAGTTGTAGTTCCTGTGTTTTTCTTTTCTTCAGTGATTCTGCTTGTTAACAGCAGGTGTTTATCATTATTGTTAAATCATCACTTAATTAATTGCTTAATTATCTCATTAACTTTAACTCTGCTTCAGTGTTATTTTAACACTATTTAGAGAGGGACCAAATGTTCTCTGAGCAGAGTTCTTTGTCATAGAATACACTTGTTTGTGCGCACTGAGTTGACAGTTTGAACGTTTTTGTGCCCATTTATTTATTTTCAAGATCTGAGGTGAATTAGCCAGTGTTGTTTTCATTACAGCTAAAAAGCTGGGAACACAGAATGATATTCAAACTCAGATTAGACGATTTTAACATTAAATAAAGCACCTAAACAGTACATGATATTATCATCGCCATACTTTGTCTTGCTGTTCCAGCCGCGATGTCACGGAGAAATAGAAACCGAATCATCGCGTGTCGCCCTCGCGACTGGTTAGAACAAAAACTCCGATTAACATGGAAAAGATACCTTTTATCGCGTGTCGTGGCGTTGCGTCTGGTTAGGATCTTATGTAGCCTACCCGATTAGCCTGCTAGCTTAGCTTATATTATATTAGTTATGTTTTTTTCTTCCAATAATTAATGATGTTTGTGTGTATTTAGCATGACAATTAATTTATTAAAAATGTATAATAGTAATATTATATACTATACCACTTTGCTATAATTCTGTAAAATTAATATTAAATTACTTTTACACAGTGATGGGAATAACGGCGTTATAAATAAACAGTGTTACTTTTTTCAGTAACGAGTAATCAAACGAATTACTTTTTCTTCCGTTACAACGCCGTTACCGTTACTGACAAAAAAATTCTGCGTTACTATAATTGAGCTCACTGAAGCGGTTTTCATCCGAGTAGGCTATCTCTCAGCCATAGCACCTGTTTTTTCTCTGGTGTGTGTTGGGGTTAGTCATACACAAATATCATTTTAAACTAATAATAATGTACGATGCTCTGTATGTGTGTGTGTCTGTGAGCATGCGAGTGGAGCGCGAGCTCAAACCAGAATACCCTTTGTGACATGCTGGATCGAAAATATGTGAAATAAGTTTTTTTCTAGTCGACTAGTAGTTGTTCATTTAAGCCATTAGTTGACTAATCACATTTATATTAATTTAATTTCTTAAATACTGGAGAGAATAAACCATAATAATGAGCATTTTCGTAATATAGGCTATATAGCACTCAAGCGCACGCATAAAGCTTGCCATAAAGAATTCATAATAATGATTATGAATTTGACAAAAACAGCAAGAAGACATTTTAATTGTTTATTAATAAAGAAATGTTTTCTGAATCAGTGTTGGCTGCAAAGATGAAGTTGACATAACTGACTCTCATCATCTCTGCATAGGCTTCTGGACGCGCCTATAGAGAAAGAATGCACATTTCATTAGGAATAGCCTACATAATAAGAGAGTAGCCTATTGCTTTTCGTTTTAAAGCAGATATTTCAAGCTTTCTATAGATATTTTTCTCATGTCTGCGAGGCAAGCAGCCTATATGCTGAGTTTCGGTTCATTTAGCCTATAAGACGTGCTCCAGTTCACGTGCAAGTGATCATGCCGGCGCCTCCATGTCATGATTATATTGTCTGCTATATTTGCTTCTTATTTATTAAAACCAGGCAATTGGTTGATGAAACATTGATTAAAATTAAGATACAATTTTTACAAAATGAAATTCACTTTAAAGAAAGACTTTCTACAAAACAAAACTTAATGAAGTGGTCAAAATCATGTCTGACCCATTTATTTTTAGACTTATATTTAATATTAGGGGCATCCAAGTTATTTGACTTATTTTATTTTATTTTTTTAAAAAAGTAACGCAATAGTTACTTTCCCTGGTAATTAGTTACTTTTATAATGATGTAACTCAGTTACTAACTCAGTTACTATTTGTGAGAAGTAACTAGTAACTATAACTAATTACTTTTTTAAAGTAACGTGCCCAACACTGCTTTTACAGAACATAGTATGTTGCAACAATTCTTATCCTTGTATAAAAAAATACATTTTTAGGCATGGTTGTTTCCATTTTGTTTTATTATGCAATACATCAATGCGTTAATTTTATATTTCAAGTACGTTGTTTGTGCACTTAAAGTAACCCAGCCAGCACAGTTATGTGGGGCCCAGATGGGTGTCACCTGGGCTGTCTAACTGGGGCCCAGCCAGTTTTGTCCACAGTTTCCATGGAGGCCCTACATGGTTTAGCCCAGATGACATGAACACTGCTCAGTGTGCACACTACAGGCTGTTAAATATAACACAGAAACATGCTGGAGTTAATGGGATAATAAGGTGATAACGAACAGAATCACTGAAGGACAGAGGAACAACAAGAACTACGACTTCAGCCACAGCCTTAGATGAAATCAACTGAAGATAAAAGACATTAAATCTCTCAAGATCTGATTAAACATCTCCACAAACAGCATTACCAGCTTCACTTATTACTAACCAGATTGACTTTATTTACATCTACAAAAATTCTTATTGAGAATTACCAGAGGTTTAGATGTTGATGATTTGTTGAAAAAATAGTTTGGTTTGATGTCACCATTATTGAGGTCAGTGCTTACTTCAGTTAGGCAGTTTGACTTGACTTTTTTAGTGTTAGTTTTTCTTTGGCTGCTCTAGCTGTTTGTTATGACAAGAAAGACAAGAGAAAATGTGTTTAGCTGTTTGATAAGAATATAATTGTCATCATGTAGTGGCTTTATTCACTGATCTAATGACTGAGCTTTATATGAAAAAAATTTTTTTATTAACTTTGTGCAGGATCTCTTCTAGAATAACAACAAAACAGTTGAATAAATCAGGTCAAAATAATAAATCTGAAAAATACAATGTACACTAAACACTTTAAAACACCTGCAAGATATATTCACACACAGACATCAAGAATCAGCGTATGATTCTCAACAATGGTGACATGCTTCATGCCGCAATGCATTCTGGGTGCCTCATACAAAACTCATCCATGGCTCCCAGAATGCATTGCAGCATGAAGCATGTCACCATTGTTGAGATTCATACGCTGATTTTTGATGTCTGTGTGTAAGTAAATCTCGCAGGTGGTTTGAAGTGTTTAGTGAACAATGTGTTTTTAAAATTTTCTGATTAAAACTGTTTTATTGTAATTCTAGAAGAGATCCAGCACAAAGTTAATCACATTTTGCTCATAAAAAGCTCAGTCGTTAGATCAATGAATTAAGCCACTAAATAATGATTATATTCCTATTATCTAGCAGCTGACCACATTGTTTCCTGTTTTTCTTGTTATAACAAACAGAGCAGCCAGAGAAACACTAAAACAGTCAAAAGTCAAACTGCCTAACTGAAGTAAGCACTGACCTCAATAATGGTGACATCAAACCAAACTTTTTTTCAACAAATCATCAACATCTAAACCTCTGGTAATTCTCAATAACAATTTTTGTAGATGTATGTTAGAAATAAATTCAATCTGGTTAGTAATAAGTGAAGCTGGTAATGCTGTTTGTGGAGTTGTTTAATCAGATCTTGAGAGATTTAATGTCTTTTATCTTCAGTTGATTTCATCTAAGGCTGTGGCTGAAGTCGTAGTTCTTGTTGTTCCTCTGTCCTTCAGTGATTCTGCTCATTATCACCTAATTATCTCATTAACTCCAGCATGTTTCTGTGTTACATTTAACAGCCTGTAGTGTGCACACTGAGCAGTGTTCATTTCATCTGGGCTAAACCATGTGGGGCCTCCATGGAAACTGTGGACAAAACTGGCTGGGCCCCAGTTAGACAGCCCAGGTGACACCCATCTGGGCCCCACATAACTGTGCTGGCTGGGAATAAACATCATACAATACTAAAATAGGTTATAATTAGTCAAGACATCACGATAACAACTTTTGATCAGGCATTACTGCCTGGGTCCTAAAGGAGACCCGGGGGACTCGATTCAAAGCAAATAATGTACACTAACAAGAAGCGACATTGTGTTCCATTGCAACACCGGCGCCCAGCAGCAGCCCTGCATTTCCGCCATTTTGGGGTGAAAGCGACTCGCAGTCCACTAGTTTCTATGGCAATATCAGCTGCTTTGTTTAAAAAAAAAAAAAAAAACGTACATTAAAGCTGAAATCCAACCTGAATGATGACAACACTGTACTAAACTGAGGGCCAGTGATTAATATGTTCATTCATTCTTTGTTTGTATAATGGTTAATTTGCTGTTGTTATTTAGTCAGGCATCAGTCACTCGCCTATAGTTAGGACCCAGAAGGTAAAAGGACCCGGATGTTGACGCAGTTTAGTATTCAGTTATGATCGTCATCATTATTATTACTAGCGCGAGACGAACCTAACGGTGATGATAATGCCAGTTCTGCCGCGATATTGAGTAATCGCATGTGTGCGTGCATCAAAGAGTAAGTTTGTTTGCTTTATTATAGTGTTTACATTTGATTGTCAATTCGTTTTAGAGACGTGCTTATCGCGTCTGCCGAGCGCAAGTGTCTGTAAGCTAATCTCTAGCCAATCTTATTATACGATCGCTGTACAGACATATTTTCAGTGTTAATGTTATAACAAATGCAGATATTATTCATTTGCATATTGATGTTTTATCAGTGTGTGTATTTATACTTTATTGTTGTTTCCTTTTCTAGAACCACACTTAATTAAAGACTGTTCAAGCATGCAAAGAGTGGTCTATGAGTGGTGTGTGCATCTAGCTCCTCCTAAACGGACAACACTTAAGTTATTGTTCTGATCGGACAATATTTGGTGGTTGCCACTGGGTATTAATTAGCACCTAAGAGCTGAACAATTCTTTACAACACAGAATAAAATACTATCACTAGTGATCATCAAATCCTTTTAACAGTTTTACAGACTTTGTGTTTAAGTCTTCCACTTTTTTCACAAAACCTTTGCTCTCTAGAAACCCAGTCAGTTTGGGTTAAAATTCTTTAAAAGATCTAGTATTAGCATTATAAACACTGAATTAATACCAACATATGAAATTAAATTAAGGACATGCATCAGAAAAAATGGGCATGTTGGGCAATAAATATATGAATATAACAGCTTGATTTTGCAGTGTTGTCTAATATCCGTTAAAGCAAAAGTGTGAATTATGCGATAACTACACAGCAATGCATCATGTATTATCGTTATGTTTGTAGCGTGATCCATTAAAATGTACAATATAGCCTATTTCAATTCAGACCTAGTGGAGTGATACTATTATTAGTCCATTAGGTCCGAAATATATTGTTCGCTGCAAACATGATGATCTTAAATGTATTAATTATTAATTAACTATTAATAAATGTGTAAACAAAGTTGCATAAAATGTAAATACTCAATAAAGTAGGCTAACTACGTTACCTCAGATGGTTGAATGGTTGGATAACCTGCTGTTAACTGGTAAAATAAAACATATATAAGACAATACAGCATTTACTGTGGGAGCCATACAATTTACTGGTGACTTAATTTAAAAAACTGTTCTATTGCGCTTCTGATTTGGCAGTGAAATTCGGCGATTTTGGGTGCGTAAGATGTGAAGGGTTCTATGGTCCAGATAGTATTTTCACCCCATAATGGCAGCCGCACTACTGGAGCGCCATCTAGTGGCTGTTACCCAAAAAGTATCAGAGTGTCGCCTCTTGGGTTCTATACTCTTTGTTCAAAGCCACTGGAAGGCAAGCCTGCAACCTTTAGCCAAAAAAGCGTAACGGCTAATGCTAACGCTCCGGTGTAGTGAGAAATCGAGTTCCCCCAGGAATCGGGTCTCCTTTAGGACCCTGAGTGATCTCATTGGTTCAACGGGTAGTGTTTTTAGTCAGTGATTATAATTCCTGCAAAATCACGTTATGATTTATAGTTTAAAATGCGTTATAATGACCATTAATGTCTTTTAAATTACATGGTTCATATACTAGTATATAACTGAAGCTATACTTAAACAACGGCTTTTCGAAGATTTTTTCGTTCTAGAATGAATTAGCATTTTTGAACGAATCATTTGAGTGAATGATTCACATGACTCACTAAACACAGTAACACGTCGCCATCTACTGGTAAAACTATGTAAACTGCAGAAAGAATCACGGTTTGACACTAAAAACAGTGAAAAACGTGTGTGTGTGTGTGTGTGTGTGTGTGTGTGTGTGTGTGTGTGTGTGTGTTTGTGTGTTTTTGGTGGAAGTTACCTGAACATCTACATCCCAGTCTCTGAAATAAGGAGCTGGTGATGGTATATAATCATCCTTTCTCCATCTACAACACAAACATCCATCATTTATTTACATGAAAACAGACGGAAGAAATCGAAGCATTTCAGGATGTTTCTCACCTGGAGTATGGGATACAGACCAGAAGGACGAGCAGCAATGGCAAAAGCAAGAAAAACCAGGCAATATGGAAAGATCTTTCTGGAGTCTCTTCTTAAACACACAAAGGGAAGTGATCTAGCTGCAGCTGTCATATTTACTATTTCTAATTTGCAGTTGTTTGTGTGCTATGCAAACTGACTCACTGTGAAAGTCCCCTGACCTCCAGTGTAACGCAGGGGCCCACAGACTCCACACGCCTTTATAATCCTCTTGATCAGGCAGCGATCTCACACGCACGGTGTAATTTGTGTGAGGTTCAAATCTAAACTTGTCCATATACACCTTCTGGTCAACAGCTTCTACCTCATACAGCTGAAACACAAGCATTGTCATTTGTAATTTCAATAACTAAAAAGTTTTTTAAAACAGCAGCTTCAGCAAGTTCAGTGACAAATTAGTGACATTTTCAACTAGTGCATAACAAGGGTGTGTTTGACCGTTACTACTGGGTAATCAAGTTTCTGCACTTCTTGCTACACCCATGGTGTTAAATAGACACTTGTGAAAAAGAGGTGTTAATAGAAATGGATAGAAAGTCACGTAATTGTTAAAACCATGTGTGGTGTAAGTTACTAAAGCACACAAGACTTTGCGCATAAAACACCATAAAACTATATATATATGTGTGTATCATGCATTTGTGAATCGTGCACAATAAATCAAGGAACATGTTAATAAATTGTTATCTTGTTGACTTGTTTACCCAAAAACAACAACAAAAAAGCTGTAAGGAAATGGCTACGTTTATGTGTTTTTGTCCTTGGGTCTTGACAGTCAAAGGTGACTATAGGTCACTTCTTACTTTACTTCGCTACATATTAAAACATGAAAATTATAAGTTTAAACATCTATTAATTTGCCAATTTAAAAAGTGATTTATTTTTCATTTTTATTTTTGAATTATTAAACTGATAACTTATTTCTTTTATATATAGCCTATACATACATACATACTTAGGTGCTGATATATGTTTCTACTGGTGGGTGCCCAGTGTATATATACACAGAACCCTGCTAAATGTTCATATTCTCATGTGGTCTAGTGGTAGAACTTTTGCTATGCGAGTCAGACGTTCTGGGTTCTAATCATCAGTGGTTCTAATCCGCCCTTGTTTAGTTTTTTTTTTTTTCTTTTTTTCTCAACAAGACCAAAGATGTTTATTAATGATTGTATATAACGAGGCAAGAGCAGGGACACGTTTGTGTGCATTTTGTTAATGATTTCGCTGGAAAGAATAGAGAGTTGCCGCAACACCATTAGCTATAATGTTAGATTGACGCGCTCGTCTGTGTGAAGACTGCGCACGAGCCACAAGAGAACCTTCCACCACTGAAAACAGCGGCATGATTTAAAAAACAACACATTCCAGCGCCAGATCGCTTCTTATTTAACACAAATTTACGTCAAATGGATGTTTCATTTGCATTATAGCCGATCCATGCAGCAAAACGTTTCAAAAAAGTGGTGGGGACATGTGCCACCCGCAAATTACGCCTATGTTACCAACCAAACAAAAGCACATTCTTTCCATGTGTGTTGTTGCGGGTCGCGCTCTCACTGATATCTGATGATCACTAAATAAAATAATTCAATAAATACCTATTTACAATAAGGACTTACAATAAGAAGACCATTCTAGAGATAGAGCAAGAAGAGAGTTTGAGTTCAGTTGAGTGTGAGCCGAAAGATTTGTGTTCGTGCATTACTTGGATGCGCTCGTGACATTTTTCATTAAAATAACGCAATAGAAACGGCCTCAAATAAACTATAAAAAGGTAAAGATAATCATGTCTGAAAGCTGCAATCAATTTTTCATTGGTTAAATGGAAATATAACATATTTTTCCATGAGCCGGGATCGGCGCCTATATATATGTATATATATATATATATATATATATATATATATATGGGTCATTGACGAATAAGGTTTTTAAAAGTGTAAAAAAACATAATGGAGATATAATTAATTTAGAAGATTTAACCAAAATTTCAGTTTTACCGAATGACACTTTTGGTTATACCGAATGACGATATTTTCAAACAATGCTAACAGGCTATCATCTAGCTAGCTAGCAAAAGAACAATCAAACATTTTATATTAAGTACAAGTTTTTAAAATATTACAACATTTTCCATGTTCTATAGTGGTTGTACCGAATGACCTGATGTTTCAGGACATGCGTATGAGCAACTGAAAACGTGAATTTTTCAAATTGTTAAGAGAGATTTAGTTACTTTGCTTCACGACCATGTGGTCCTTTGCAGGTGCACATCCTGTCACATGATACTGACCACATGACTTGATCCAAAATTGTCCCTTTATATTGGTTACTCCGAATGACATCAGTGAAATTCATTTTTCAGGACATTCTTTCTCATAACAAATCAACGACTTCTACACATCATTTTAATACCATTTTGCACTATGTTGATATATGATGTTATAAAATTATGCCAGAATAAAAGATACATACATTTATTACATTTTAAGATATTTTAATCACAAATGAAATGGCTGTATTGGCCTTTGGACGGTTAAACCGGATGACCTTTTGACTCTTCAAAATCTTTAAAATACCTTTATATGTAGCAAAATATCATTAAAACATTTGGGATTCAATAAGAGATCTAGTTGTACTAATCTTACATACTTTCAATGTCATATCTTTGTTTTTTATTATTATTAAGGCCTTTGGACAAAAAAATGACCCGTCACTGACCCATATATATATTAGGGGTGTAACGATTCACTCGTTTTCTCGATGAATCGATTACAAATCCTGACGATGCATCTGCATCGATCTTGAAACATGTTTTTTGAATCGTGAATCGTTCGTTTCGGTCGATAATCGATGTAAAATGCTAAGAATCGGATTAATCGCGATTCTATAGCGATTCAGTGGTTTAAAATATATAAACATTAAATTACTACATGCGAGAATTGATGGAGACGTTGTGCGCCGTCTTCACAGCCCTTCTTCACAGACATGCGCAGTTGAACTCTTTACCGCCTTTGAATGGATTGCGCTCGCGCTCCGTCCGTAGCCCACGTTTGAGCTCTGCTCAGGACGGCCACTGCTATTCACATGAGCAGATGACAGCTCTCTATTAAGACAGCAATAGTTCTGAATCACACTGCTCAAGCCATTGATAAAGCTGCCAATTCATTGCACGATCACTACTGTTGAAATAAAACGCTTTTACTGCGTGGAAACGTCGCCGTTATTTTCGATAAGATAAAATACTGATAAAATCCTGCGCGTTTTCTTTCAGAATCATCGTAAGGAAAATGCTCCGTATAAAGAGGACAAAGAGGGCTTTTCTTACTATTCCGTGAAGAAAAGTTAGTTTAGGATTATTTGGGAAAGTGCATGATATTCTAGGGTAGTCTCTCCATGTAAGCATTAGTATGTATAATGTAAAACTTTAATAAGGTTGTGTAGCCTTTAACACTATCCTCCACTAGTTAACTATATATGAACTTGGCCTAACAATACTTTTAAAGCCCTTTTAAAGTTTGGGCTTATGTAAATTTCCACAAATGCCAATTTTTATATGCTTTTAAAACAAAGTTATGTAGCATCATTAAGAACTAACGTGAACTAACAATGGACAAAAGTTTGGTTTTTTTTTGCCCTCACTCTCTAAGGCCGCTGTGTAATTCTGCATTTCATAATGCATATTAAAATGCAGAATCGAATCGAATTTTAATGTGGATCGAATCATTCTGAATTTGCAAAAATCGTTCTTGAATCGAATCAAACACCTATGAATTGTGAATTGAATTGAATCGCTGTCTACCCAAAGATTCACAGCCCTAATATATATATATATATATAGTGTAGTGTTTAACAAATTTATTAGACCACCTGTCATAATAAAGAGAAAACTTAATTAAAACTAAACATTTTATTGTCATTTATTAGGCAAACAACAAACTGAAAAAACTAAATAGTCTTTATTCATATATAATAACCAATATATATATATATATATATATATATATATATATTTTCTTTTTATTTTGTATGGCCTCCTTTGGCCTTGATAACAGCTTGCATTCATGTTTGCATTGTTTTTATGTACTTTTCCACAGTCTCATTTGTTACTGACTTCCAAATAGTTTCTAGTTGTTCCCAAAGTCTTGCTTTTGATTAAACTTTTGTGCGATCTATCTTTGAATCCATTAAATCCCAAAAATAATGATATTTTAGCATTAGAAACACTACTGTGACTAAAGAGCTTACATATACTGGTGTGGATTAACCATTACAGAAACATAAAAAATGATTTTGGTAATCACCAATACTGTTAGTTTAGGGCAGCTGTGTAACAAAATACATTTGTTAAGCACTGTGTGTATATAAATATACCAATTCTTTTAAAGATATCACACACCTTGTGTTCGCTGTACACGCTGAGCTGGTACTGGAGATTGGAAATGAGACTGGAATGTAAATTGTCTGGATCATATGGATCATATCCGCTCTGCCATTGGAAAAGCGCCCTGTCCTTCTCCCACAGTAGTGACAGGTTCGATGGAGGGACCGGACGAACTACAACACACACAAACTTATGTTGGGTTTCCATGTTTTATGGGGACTTTCCATAGACATAATGATTTTTTTCCTGTACAAACTGTATATTCTACACCTATCACAGAAAACACTGCATTTTTACATTTGCAAAAAAAAACATAATTTAGTGTGATTTATACACTGTTTTCCTTATGGGGAACAAAAAATGTCCCCACAAGGACAAGGAATTGCTTTTCTTGTAATGTAGGGTTTACCAGGACAACACACACACACACACACACTGTGCAGTTGCTGTGGGCGTGCACTTGCTCTTACTATGTTCACTAGGCCTGAAGCCATCATGTAGTACGACGGAGTTGTTGCCATGGTAACCGGAACGGAGGGAGATTGTGTAGCTGTCCATATCGCTGAAAATCTCTGGTGATATATCCAGCTCACATAGTAATGACTGTTTTCTCCTCTTCAGTGTGCAGTCATAGTGTTCTCTACACAAAAACAGATTACAATTACTTCAAGCAAGCAACTGTTTGAATGTGTATATGTGATTTGATTGATTAATTGATGTGTGATTGTGATATTCAGTACAGTATTCTCACTCATCATCTGTGCTGAAATGCAGCCAGTAGGACGATTCGTTGCCCAGAGACTCGGCCGAGATGTTCAGAGAGCAGGTGATGTTGGATAAATAATTACTGAGACACTCCAGACTATACTGATCACCTGAACACAGTTTTATAGATGACATATAAACGCATAGGATATATATACTTACGTATAATATACAATGTGAGCAGAAATGTTTACCCAAAGTGATGAAACTCGCCAAAATATCAGAAAAACACATCAATATGAGAAGGAATGAAGAGCGATGCATGTTCTCTTTAGCCTGTAACAAACAAATAAATAGGCATATCAATATGAAAGGAAAAGCAGGCCTGATATTATAGCAGTGGCATAGAAGTTATTTCAACTTTTACAGGAAAAAACAGGAAACAAAATATTAGTTGTGATGTTGATTTGACAATTTCTGACACTTGCATGATAAGACTATGAATGCAATGAACCAAATTAATGATCTTCATTGAAGCTTCCACACAAAATTACTGCAGAAACACTGCAAAATTTAGGGTGAACGCATGTAAATTGAACTAATTATTTGACACTGAGATGACTGTATCTGTCATTTTATCTGAACTAAAACTACATAGTTGACTAAAACTTACTTAACTGCTAAAAGTTGAAGAAGTTTGGAAAATACTACTGGAACAACAAAAGAATGAAACTAAATTACTCTCTTTAGTTTAAAGAAAACTGAAAAGAAAACCAAAGCAAACACACTTTTGACAGAAATAAATGCAAGAGTGATAAAAAAAATCTACCTGAAGTTGCTGTTGTTTCTGGTTTCACGCGAAAATGAAAAGAGAGTTTCAGTTGTTCCCGCCTCTCTGTCTCTCTCTCACTCACTGTCTGTCTTTCAGTCTCTCTCGCACTGTTTTTCATCCTTTTGATGATCAAGTCTATCAGTCATCTGATCTCTTATCATTGCCAACCTTTTCACACTTGAGCATTCAGATCAGCATTCTGTGACACGTTTCAAATGTCTCCTAACCGATATCATCACACGTGCGTTTGGCGCTTTAACTCTCTGGTGTTGTTGGGTCATTTTAGGCTGAGAAAAAATATGTTTTGAAATTAAAAAAATTGCTATTTCATTAGTACTAAACTCTGTGACTTTTGTCTCAGTGAATATGTGACCACAAAAAAACAAACAAACAAACGAAAAAAACACTTGTGTCAGAAATGACCACTATAGGAAATGAAAGGGTAATACGAAAAATATGAAAAAGTCATTTTGTGTGTGTACAACCTACAAATTAGCCACAATTGAGAAACAAAACACACAGCAGTGTCAGTGAAGGGTGACACTTTAATATATCAAGAGTGCAAAATAGACACACTCCACCCATCCCACCCACAAATATGAACTGGTGTGACAAAGTTTTTGCAAATGCATGAAATAAAATCAATAATTGAACACAGAATGCAGTAAAAAATGGACAGCAAGAGGTTACACTCAACATCGAGTACAAAACAGACACACACTCACTTACAAACAGACACACACACACACACACACACAAATAAACTGGTGTGGATGTAACAATATGGCAAAATTGAGCCAGAAGACTCAAATAAGAGTTTGAAATCAGATCAGACCCAGTCTGATTAAGCTCTGATAAAGAATTCCTTTTCAATTTTTATTGAAATTTATCGAAATTACTTGCTCTGTGTTCAGGTTTGACTGTAGTAAAATGAATGGGAAAAACTGACACTTCAAATCAACGTTTCAAACAAAAAATATCTAAACCTTGACAAAAGAGTGAGAACGTCTAAATATACATACAAATCCACAACCTAAACTGCTTAAAAAAAAAAATAAAAATAAAATAAAATTCTCCCAAAATACAAAATTAAAAAGAAAAAATATTATTGAGCAAAAATATATTGATTTTAATTAATAATAAAAAATGTTACATTTTACAACCCGAATTCCGGAAATGTTGGGACGTTTTTTAAATTTGAACAAAATTAAAACTAAAAGACTTTCAAATCACATGAGTCAATATTTTATTCACAATAGAACATAGATAACATAACAAATGTTTAAACTGAGATATTTTACAATTTTATGCACAAAATTAGCTCATTTCAAATTTGACGCCTGCTACAGGTCTCAAAATAGTTGGGACGGGGGCATGTTTACCATGGTGTACCATCTTCTCTTCTTTTCAAAACAGCGTGAAGACTTCTGAACATCAAGGTTAAGGTTTTGGTGTTGAAATGCCTGATATAGGTTTCCAGCTGCTGAAGAGTTTGTGGTCATCTTTGATGTATTTTTCTCTATAGGTGAAAGATCTGGACTGCAGGCAGGCCAATTCAGCACCTGGACTCTTCTATGATGAAGCCATGCTGTTGTAATAGCTGCAGTATGTGGTTTTGCATTGTCCTGCTGAAATACACAAGGCCTTCCCTGAAATAGACGTCGTCTGGAGGGGAGCATATGTTGCTCTAAAACCTTTATATACCTTTCAGCATTCATAGTGCCTTCCAAAACATGCAGGTTGCCCATACTGTATGCACTTATTACCATCAGAGATGCTGGTTTTTGAACTGAACGCTGATAACACGCTGGAAGGTCTCCCTCCTTTTTAGCCTGGAGGACACGGCGTCCGTGATTTCCCAAAAGAATGTCAAATTTGGACTCGTCTGAACATAGAACACTTTTCCACTTTGAAACAGTCCGTTTTAAATGAGCCTTGGCCCACAGGACACGACGGCGCTTCTGGACCATGTTCACATATGGCTTCCTTTTTGCATGATAGAGCTTTAGTTGGCATCTGCAGATGGCACGGCGGATTGTGTTTACCGACAGTGGTTTCTGGAAGTATTCCTGGGCCCATTTAGTAATGTCATTGCCACAATCATGCCGATGAGTGATGCAGTGTCGTCTGAGGGCCCGAAGACCACAGGCATCCAATAAATCCATAAAATATTGGCCCATGTGATTTGAAAGTCTTTTAGTTTTCATTTTATTCAAATTTAAAAAGCGTCACAAAATTTCCGGAATTCGGGTTGTAGGTGTTCGGCTACTTTTGACCGTGAACAACATAAGTGTGACTCCCAAATTAACAATACCAGAGAGTTTAACTGCTTTATAAGCCTAAAAAAAAAAAACTACAAATATGACCATTTTAACGTTTCATGCAGCTGTATTTATTTTTAATTTAATTATGAATTTATCTGTGAAGTGTTTAATGGATCATATGGATGTATAGCCTGGTAAGCGCTACATATTTCAGTGCTAATATATCCATCATTATATAAAGAGCAGGGTGATAATATAGCTAATATTATTGACCAGCTCTTTATATAAAGTTGGATATACAAGTCCAACTTTATCCGCATACATACAGTATCTCACCAGTTTGATTGCTTGTATACCGTCGCAAAATATGAACTAATCTGCTAAATGTGACTAAAAATAAAATGTAATCAGATTACTTTTCCAAGTAACTAGTAAAGTAAATATACAACAAAATATCTGAGTTACTTTTTCAAATAAGTAACACAAGTTTTCCTCTTTAATTGACTGACAACTCTCCAGTATGGAGCCCTGCACATGACATGCAGAAAAAATAATAAATCGTGCACATGATTTTGTAAATCGAGGAAACAAATTAGTAAAACGTGGGCACGATTTAGTTTTTTTCTTGCTTGTCATGTGTGGGGCTCCGTATGTATTTAATCTCACTTTATTAACTAATGTCTTTGGGCCTTTACATTTGCCAAAACTTTTTTTTTTTTTTTTTTTTTTTAAATAATAAAAAAACAAACAAGCAGGTCAGAAAATGTAATGCAAAAGTAATGTAACAGATTACTTTCCATAAAAAGTAACTAAGTAACACAATAGTTGTTTTTTAGGGAATATTTGTCAACGCGTTACTTTGAAAAATACTCCCTAAAAAAGCATGATTTTCTGTAAAGATGTTTGTATTGTGAAAAAGAGCTATACAAATAAATGTAACTTTATGTAATGGTTACACGACCAAGATTAAATGTGCAGCAAGAGAGCATTTAAAATAATTGTTGTGAGTCCATAGTTCAGTTTTAGACATGAGAGTAAGTGTATGGTTTATATTATTATCATTGATGTGATAGTCAGAGTTGAGGTTAAATGTGAAACTACACACTTCTTAACCCCACGCCTACGGTGATGAGAATCAAACTGAGGCCTATATTTACTCATGCGGCTTTAGAGGAGCTTTTGTGATGGCTAGTTTTGTTTATAATGTTTGTGCCTTCTGACCAGACATTCTTTCACAAGATCAACCAAATTAAGAGTTGTTTTCTCCATAATGAGTCATGCATCTTTCCGACTAACAGTAGTTTCGCAATGATGCTATCAGATAAATCTTTCTCGGGCCCTGAGGTGAGTTCAATCTGATTGTCCTCAATAACACTTATGGATTGCACACCTAATTCTGCCTTATAGTATGTGCTAGTACCCAGGCGTCCTACTTTCAAGCGTGCCCTACAAAGTAACAGATCTCTTCGCAAAAGCAAGTAAACACATGGCAAACGGATGGTGCCAGTATTCAGTAAGTGCTGTGCCAGCTTTCCAACACTTTAGTAAACTTGATATCACTTGATATGATGCTTAGACATTATGTGCCAAGTCATGTGCTTGTGTTTGTGGTTTTTCTCTTTCTCTCTCTCTCTCTCTCTTTTAATCTAAAAATCAGCTGCTGAGACATGAAAATAACAGTAAAACCTGATCTATTCATGATTCAAATGTTTCACACTTGGTCTGCAGTATTCGAATGTTCCCTGTTAAGAACATGAAATGTATTATACAGTATTCTCTGCTGAGTATTTAGTCTTCATATGCCATGTGTGTAATTCTGTATTCAAATGACCCAAACTGATATCGTCAGCATTTACTATCTCTTGAACAGAACATGGTTGATTCTTATCTGATGAGGTTCTGGAAGTGTTGAGCTACAGGAACTATGGGGAAGATAAGGACAGGAAGTAACAAAACATGCTGAAATGAGTGAAAAAAAGTTGTCAGAGTAAAAACAGCATATATTTTAACTCAGTGTATATTTTTGTTCATTTTGAAAATATGGAGCACAACAGGGCTTATAAAGAAAGGTGTTTCAGGTTAGGCCAATATCACACTATTGAGATTAACATGTTTCAACAATTAGGCTATTTAAAAAAACGCTGCTAATTTGACATTAAAGGGATAGTTCACCCAGACATAAAAATTCTGTCATGTTTTACTCAGTGAAGTTGTTCCAAACCTGTATTAATTTCCATTTTTTAAAATGGAAAATATTATATAGGTCTATAAGTGAACAGTAAAGAACTTGAAATTGAGAAATTGTTTTTAAAAAGACGTTCGTATTCTTCAATGTCATTTGAAGGGATGATATTGCAGCATTTGTCCTCAAATGAAGGTGTAAATCAATAGTGAGTCAGCAGGAGGCAGCAGTGAGCTGATAGATTAGACAGTCTTCGAATAAAATATCAGTGTACTTCATCTCTGTGTATTTTACAGCAGGAATATAAGGCACAAAATCTTTATATATATATATATATATATATATATATATATATATATATATATATATATAAAACGTAATTTATTTGTGTGTTTTAGACTGACATTTTTGCTTTTGGAACACAATTTAAAATAATTTTAGCAGAATGTCAGTTTTTCCCTGTCAGTGGACTTTCCTTGTCATTTAATTTAATTTAATTTAATTTTATTTTATTTTATTTTATTATTTTATTTTATTTTATTGACATGTGACTCACCCGAACTATATGAGGTGCAACACAGCCACGTCACTAAAATGAAAGTTATTTTAATTACTCCAGTGTAATGCACATGTTTATGTACCTTAAGAATAATAATAGTTGTCTACATTAGTAGTTCACGTCTATACAGAGTTGTTCCATTTTACTAGATTCTGTAAAACGGGTTTTGTTCGGTAAACGTTTCAATAGCGGAATGCTTCTTCGTCGTATTTTTTTCACCGCCGGTACATATTAGGACGAGCGCAACCAGGAAGCAGTGTACAAACACTGAAAACATTAAGCTCAGAAACTGTTTAACAGTTTTATTCTATTAAATTAACGCTGGAGGAAGCGATCGCACTGTTTGAACTGTATCTCGTGGTCATGGTTATTTCTTTCTCATGGGCTATTTATTTTATGTTCGTGTCTAAGGCTGGTGTGGGCAAGAATTATGGAATAGACTGGTGAAGGTGTGCTGGAGAGATTTCAGTTGAGTAAACATATCTCAAAATATACAGCGCTAAACATTTTCAACATGTCTTTTTTATCCGCTCCCTCTCTGCAGATGGGTTTGACTCTTTAAGATGGTAAATCCGGCTCTGGAGGGTTACTAAAGGGGTGAAAATGGACTTCTCCAAGTTCCTGGCAGATGATTTTGATGTGAAGGACTGGGTGAATGGAGCGTTTAAAGTGGCTCAGAAAGATGCGCCTGGTAAAACAGACGCTCACGCCTCTACTCTGGTCATGAAGCTGCAGCTCTTCATTCAGGAGGTCAATAACTCTATAGAAGGTGAGTGTGGCACGATGCAAGAAGTATTTGAACTCTTAAAGCACACTTTTAAATGTCATTTTATGAAAGAAGTCCTTCTGCTCACCAAGACTGCATTTATTTGATCAAAAATACAATAAAAACAGTGAAATATAAAACAGCATCATTATTCCAGTCTTCTGTGTCACATGGTCATTCTGATATTGTGCTGATACATATTTTTTGTAGAAACCGTGATACAATTTTTTTCTACGATTCTTTGATGAACAGAAAGTTCAAAAGAACAGCATTTATTATAGCATAAATTATAAAATTATAAATGTCTTTACTGTCACTTTTGGTCAATTTAATGTGTCATTGCTGAATAAAAGTATTAATTTCTTCCAAAACCGCCCCCAAAACAATAACATGTTATGTCTCATTCCCTTTCTGTGTGTGTGTGTGTGTGTGTGTAATGTTTGTTTTGTGTGTTGTTGTGTGGTGGTGGTGGTGGTGGTGGTGTTGTTGTTGTTGTTGTTGTTGTGTGTGTGTGTGTGTACTGTTTGTGATGTGTGTCTGTGTGATGTTTCTGTGATGTGTGTGTTTGTGTGTTGTTTGTTTGGGTGTTGTGTGTGTCTTTGTGTTGTTTTGTTGTTTGTTGTGTGTATCTTATTGTCTTTGTGTGTGTGTCTGTCTGTCTGTCTGTCTGTATGTGTGTGTGATGTGGGTGGTTTGTGTGTGATGTGTGTGCGTTTTTTGTGTTGTGTGTTGTGCGTGTGCGTCTGTCTGTATGTGTGATGTGCGTTGTTTGTGTGTGGTGTGCTTTTTTGTGATGTGTGTGCGTTTGTTGTGTGTTGTGTGTGTTGTGTTTGTGTTGTGTGTGCATTTGTTGTGTTGTGTGTTTTGTGTGTTTGTGTGTGTGTGTGTGTCTGTGTGTGTGATGTGCATTGTTTGTGTTGTGTATGATGTGTGTGCGTTTTTGTGTGATGTGTTTGTGTTGTGTGTCTGTGTGTGATGTGTGTTGTGTGTGTGTGTGATGTGTGTGTTTTTGTGGTGTGTGTGTGTGTGTGATGTGTTTTGTTTGTGTGTTGTGCGTGATGTGTGTTTTTTTGTGTTGTGTGTGATGTGTGTGCGTTTGCTGTGTGTGTGTACAGAGAGCAGTAATCAGGCTCTGCAGAATATGCCGCGTGTTTTGAGGGACATTGAAGCTCTGAAACAGGAGGCGTCGTTCCTGAAGGATCAAATGATTCTGGTTAAAGAGGACATCAAGAGATTTGAACAGGACACGGTGCAGTCGATGCAGGTGACCACAAATACACCCATCCAAATCACTTCATTTTCTGTGCATGAATAAAGGATTATAGCTTGATAGTTTATAACAACCATTATATATTAATAATGACCGGTATAATTAATATTAATAATAACTGTATTATTCACAATAAATCCAAAGAAAAAAATAATAGGAAAATTATTATAAAATTAGTATAAAAATGATAGTTGTGTATAGGAGACAATCAGAGCAATTAATAGGTCGGTCCATGTCCTTTATTTTGCCGTGTGTTCATGTCTGGCAGGTGTTGGTGGAGATTGATCAGGTGAAGTCTCGTATGCAGTTAGCAGCAGAAGCTCTACAGGAAGCTGATAAGTGGAGCACTCTCAGTGCCGACATCGAGGAGACCTTTAAAACACAGGTGACGTGTTGCACGTCTGTTTTTACTCGTTCAACATGAGTGTGGATGTCATTCTGAAATGTTCATGTGTTCGTTTGCAGGACGTGGCCGTGATCAGCGGTAAACTGACCGCCATGCAGGGTAGTTTGGCCATGTTGGTGGATACACCAGACTACAGTGAGAAGTGTGTTCAGCTGGAGGCTCTGAAGAACCGTCTGGAAGCTCTCACCAGCACACAGATCGTCTCCACCTTCAACTCACTGGCTACAGGTGATGCACACAAACACATAGTCACCTTCAGTATTGATAATAATCAGAAATGTTTTTTGAGCAGCAAATCAGCATATTAGAATGATTTCTGAAGGATCATGTGACACTGAAGACTGGAGTAATGATGCTGAAAATACAGCTTTGCATCACAGAAATAAATTATATTTTAAAATATATTCAAATAGAAAACAGTTATTTTAAATTATAATAATGTTTCACAATATTACTGATTTTACCGTATTTTTGATCAAATAAATGCAGCCTTGGTGAGCAGAAGAGACTTTTTTTTCAAAAACATTAAAAAATCTTACCAAACCCAAAAGTTTTGCAGTGTATGTGTACATGCTACAGCTTTGAACATCCAATCAGATGCTAGAACCAGAATTCTGTTTTATAATATGCTTTAACATGTTATGATGTAGCAACTCATAATCTAATAACTGCACATAATGTAATAAATATTACATTATGATTGTAATAAAATGTTCATAATGTAATAATTTTCTCAAAATGTAATAAAATCTTCAGCTCATAACAACAATTTTTACATTGAGAAATTTATAACATTGTAAACTCACCAAAAACATGTCATATTGTCATAATTGTAAAAATTAGAATTCTCTTACTGTACAAATCCAGTCTTAAACTACCTGCGAAATGCAACAGATTTAAATATTCATGCAATTATTATTATTATTTTTCTTATATTTTTAGTAAACATAAATTGGTATTCCTTTACAGTACATTTTAAAAATCTAAATCCACAAGATTACTGATACTACTATAATAATAATAATAATAATAATAATAATATATTATTACTATTATTAGTAGTAGTAGTAGTAATGCAATAGATAATAAATATTCATGCAATAATTATAATTGCATGAATATTTAAATATGTTGCATTTCGCAGTTAAAGATTGAATTTAGATTTGTAAAATGTACTGTAAGGGAATACTAATATTTTTATGTTTTATAAGCTATTACAATTATGACAATATGACATGTTTTTGGTGAGTTTATAATGTAAAAATTTCTCATAATGTAAAAATTGTTAATATTTTATGTTTTGAGAAAATTATTACATTATGAACATTTTATTACAATAGTAATGTAATGCTTGTTACATTATGTGCAGTTTTTACATCATGAGTTGCTACACATGTTGTTAATCTTAATTGGTATTTTCTGTTTCAGATCAAGCGAAGCTTTTTGTACGAGTTTTTACTGAGATGGACAGAATGCCTCAGTTACTGACTTACTACTACAAATGCCACAAGGTACAGTATTTTGACATGGCTTTCAGTTTGGCTGTGAAATCAACCTGAGGTTAACACACAAATGTATGTGTGTGTGTTTTAAGGCACAACTGCTGATCGTGTGGGAAAGCATCTGTCAGTCAGATGCCTCTCTGAAGCAGCAGCTCTCTGAGTTCTACGACACTCTTCTGTCCACGTGGCACACACAGCTGCAGTGGAGCAGCCAGGTAAACACACTGCAGTGGAATGTTAATGAATTTCATTGTCACACACTCAAGCATGTGTATATGTGTGTGTAGGTCTTTAAAAACCCCTTTGAAGTGCTCACAGTGCTGATGATCCAGACGTTGGGGGCGATGGTGCCATCTATCCCAGACTGCATTGCTGTGGCATTGAAGCGTTGCTCTGGCGACTGTCGTCTGGACGTGCTGTTGGAGCTTCATCAGACGGCAGCTAACTTCAGTCGCAGCCTGGAGGCAGCAATGCAGCCACAGCTTGGTCTGTATTTATATGTGTGAATATCGGTCTGTATTTATATATATATATATATATATAGGGGTGCACACATATGCGCTGGGTAAATAAGTTCAGACTGCTCATTTGCGTACCGACATGGTTGACAGCTGTTAATGCACAATCACTGTTTTAGATCAACTAATAGTAATACTAATATAAGATTTCCATTTGAACTAAATGCATAATAAATCTGCCAGTTTCGGAGCAAAACGCAAAGCAGTGACATTCACTGACGCTCTTCACTCAGCAGTGCTAAAGCCGGCAGTGCATATACTTACTTCTTGGCAACCCCCCAAAATAAAAGATTACTGATTTTAAGTTTGAGAATATTGAGAAATTCATATATATAAAAAAAAAGCTTGGTCTGTATTTGTATGTGTGAAAATCAGAATAATAAATTTTTTTTTTTATTTTTTTTTTAGCCTTTCCAATGTAAATATTCAAGCACTGGAACATGCAAAAGGGAATTTGTTACTTATGCGTGGGAAGTATAACATCCAAAGCACGCGACCTGATATGGAAGGCCAAAGGGTTCAAAAACATGTGAATTTTAACACGTCAACAACACATGTATTTAACACGTATTTCACACCTTAAATATGAATGAAATGCACATATTTTACGTGTTGTTGACGAGTTAAAATTCATGTTTTTTTTTTTTGTTTTTTTTTTTTGGCCTTCCATATCAATAGACAAATTCACTATTTTTTTGTATTGTGACTGACATTTCTTTTCAGGATAATTAAGCATATAAACTCTATTCTCAGTAGCTTTGTGTAACGCAAAAATTTGTATCCTCATTACTGTAAAAAAATGATATTAAACATTTATGTTATACAATAGTTGTGAAGAACAATTGTAAAAATACTTCATAAACAGTAATGAGAGATTTTTTATTTAATTAAAATTTAATTTTCTTTTTTTTAATTAACAAAATGAATACAATTTAAAAAGATAATCATAAATAAAATATATATATATATATTATTAAAAAAAAAAATTAAACCATGAAAAAAAAATCTTTTGATTTTATGGTTAAATATGACCTGGACATTTTTTGTTATGAGATTCAGTTTTAAAGAGGTCCTTTTATATGCTTTTTCTGAAGGTTTTTGCTTATCATTTTCCTGTCTTTATGTGTGTGTTTTAGGCGAGTATAACCTCTTGAAGGTGGCAGAGCTGGTATCATGTGTGTATTCACCTTATGCGACTTATCAGATGCAGTATGGAGAACTAGAGGAGACAAACTTACTGATCCAACTCAGTGCTGTTCCTCTGGTGAGCAAACAGACATTTTCATTTTTGATCTTGAACCAGTACAAATACAAAGTATAAGTGATCAGACTGGTTTCCAGGTATGTTTGTGTTTTCTTAACCTGTGTATTGAGTTGTGAGTTTATTTTCTGAACTAAATGAGATGAGACATTAAAAGGTAGGGTACTGAGCAATAATACAAAGACCATAAAAAAATGCATCGACTTCATGTAGTCCGATTTGCAAACAAATGATTCTTTTTAGTGAATCAGTCAAATTCAATCAGAAACTCCTTCTCCGATTCAATCAATCAAATGAATTGCTTACTGAATCTTTCTGAGCGGTTACTGAATTTACTAGATGCTGTTAAGAGTGTGTAGTTACATATTCACAAATGAGAATTGTTGTATAAATATTAAAATAAAAGTTTTTTTTCCCCACACCCACAGAATTCACCGTGTGTTTATTGATTGATTGTGTGTTAGGAGCGCGGTGAGGTTCTGGACTGTGTGTTAGAGCTCACACACTCGGTTCAGAAGGTGTTTGGTTTGGCGGCTGCTGCTGTCGATCGCTGTGTGAAGTTCACGGATGGTCTCGCTGTGTGTGGGCTCATCAAAGCCCTTCGAGCGCTCTTCAGCAAGTATGAATCATACACACATTTACTACGCTTAAACACAGAGACAAACACACAGCCCACAGGTCAGCCACGCGCTCGAGCTTATTCTCTTTTTTTTTTTTTCCTCAGGTACGTGTCAGATTTTTCTGTCACGCTTCAATCGATCAGGAAGAAGTATAAGTTAGAGGACACGCCCACTTCGGAGGTGTTCACTGAGGATTGGACGGCTTTCCAGAATTCTGTCAGGTGGGCGGGGTTTCTTTTTTCCATTAATTAGTGGGCGGTTTCTTTTTGCCATTAATAGTGAAATTCAGCAATAAGATATGTTGAAAGTTTTATGTTTTTATAAATGTATATAGAGTATTTCCATTTGTTCCTGTATCCTCTAGAATCATTGCAACCTGTGGAGAGCTACTGAGACAATGTGGAGCATTTGAACAGCAGCTTTCAAATAAGTAAGAAATCTATTATTTCTTTAGAATTAAATTCTATTGACTTAAAGGGATAATTCACCCAAACATTAAGATTATACCATGATTTACTCACCCTCAAGCCATCCTATGTGTATATGACTATCTTCTTTCAGTCAAACACAATTGGACTTATATTAAAATATCCTGTCTCTTCCAAGCTTTACAATGGGAGTGAATTGGGCTTGAGATTTTGAAGTCCTAAAAAGCACATCCATCCATCATAAAAGTAATTCATACAACTCCAGGGGGTTAATAAAGACCTTCTGAAGCAAATTGATGGGTTTTTGTAAGAAAAATATCCATATTTAAAACTTTATAAACTATAATAGTTGCCTTCCTGCAACGGCGTATGCAAGTCTAGTTTCGGTGGTTGTGAACTATCCCTTTAACCTTCAGAGACCCAAGCATTAATATTCATGATTTATTATTATTTTTACCCATAATAAACATGTCTTTAGGAAACCATTAGTCATCAAAAACATTTAATTTAGGCAAAATTTGTGTGTATATTTTGGAAAAACTGCAAAACTGCAGTGATGGGAATTTGGGATTGCATAATTTCACCACTATTTTGTGATACAATAAGTTAAAGTTTTGAATTCATAACACAATTCAGCACACAAATGTATTTGAAAAATATTTTTCAACCAATAAGAATACAGTCATAAAAAGTTAAGAAATTTTTATATTTGACTTCAAATACTGTAATAAATATATCAAAGTATATTTTGAATATAATGTAGTAATTGTCACTATTTGACTTTGATATGAATATTTATTACAGTATTTAAAGTATATTTTGAATATAATGTAGTAATTGTCACTGTTTGACCATTTAAATACTCTAATAAATATTAATATCAAATTATATTTTTAATGTAATGTAGTAATTGTCACTATTTGACCATTTAAATACTCTAATAAATATTCATATCAAAGTATATTTTTAATGTAATGTAGTAATTGTCACTATTTGATCATTTAAATACTAAAATAAATATTCATATCAAAGTATATTTTGAATATAATGTAGTAATTGTCACTATTTGATCATTAAAAACTGTAATAAATATTAATATCAAGGTACATTTCAAATGTAATGTAGTAATTGTCACTATTTGATCATTTAAATACTAAGATAAATATTCATATCAAAGTATATTTTGAATATAATCTAGTAATTGTCACTATTTGACCATTTAAATACTGTAATAAATATTCATAAGTAGATACATTTGTTCCCAAAGTGTTAAGTATTGTGTTAAGCTGGCTGGTGCCATTTTGTGTGACTTTAGAAAGTTGTTAATCTTAATATTTTTCCCCACCAAAACTGTGATAAAACTTGTGATAAATTTCAGTGTCAGTAAGTCACTAAGTTTTAAACCTATATTTAGTGAAAGTGAAAGTTACCTATATTTAATTCCTTTATACAAATTAAGGGTCTCTGAGGGTTAAATTATACCATTAATATGCCTGTTATTTCACAAAAATGGATTTGAAATGATTTTCTGTCATGTATCATAGTTGTGCATTGTGATTGGCAGGATCCTGGGGAGGGCGGGTCGTTTCCTGTGGGAGGGGTTTAACCCCAGAAGTCTGACTGGCTTACAAGAGGGCGTGACTGAGAGGCGGAGCCAAAAGAACCCATGGCAGGAATACAACTACCTCCAGCAGACCAACACGGCGGAGTATAATAATCTACTGGAGACGCTGCACTCTCTCAAGGTTTGCTTCATATATGTACACTTTTAATGCACTAAGTGAAAAGGTGAAGTTTTATGCATATATGTTTTGTGCAGGAGAAAGGAACAGGAAACTCAAGCTTATTGGCCGAGACTCGCTCCGCTCTGACGCGTCTGAACCAGCAGGCCAATCAGCTCGCGTTTGACTCTGTGTTCCTGCAAATCAAACAGCAGCTTTTCCTTCTCAACAAACCAGAGGTACGTTTGCACAGTTTGTTTTAGGTCACTAGTATGAAGTATTGAAAATATCATGTTTGATTCGATGTGTTTGTGATGTTTTAAGGCTCGCGGTTCTGCTAATTTGGGTGAGACGCTAACTGATGATCTGCCGGCCTTCAGTTTGTCACCGCAGGAGTACATCACTAATGTAAGACAATATTAACACACCATCTGAGAGTGAGTCAATGTCCTTATGATGTCAAACATGACGACAAATCACAAGATGCTCCTACAAACACAAGCCACTGGTGTTCACAGGACAAGAGGAAGGTTAATGGGTGCAATGAAACACTTTTGTGTTCTGTCTATAGATTGGCCAGTATATCATGTCTTTGCCTCTGCATCTGGAGCCTTTCGTGACTCAAGAGGATCCAGCGCTGGAACTTGCCTTACACACCGGCAAACTGCCCTACCCACCAGAACAAGGTAAACACAAGAACACATCCCAGTGGTATGAATAAAGACAGTCATTTCCTGCACAAATACATGATGTATGAATGTGTCTCGTCTCTTTGTAGGCGACGACGTCCCTGAGCTGGAGAACACGGCGGATTATTGGCTGGGTTCTATCGCCAGGGCGACCATGCAGACCTATTGTGACGTCATCCTACAGCTTCCTGAGCTGAGCTTACATGCAACCAAACAGCTGGCAACTGACATAGGTGACATCATCATTACATCATGGCACCATTATCACCAGCAGTAATTAATATGTAACACTTGCACACAGTGACACTACAAGGCTAGTGGCAATGTTTTTATTTTTTATTATTAACATCAAGATTTTGAGTTAAAATTTACAAATAGATATTTAGGTAAAGTGTGTATTCCCATGATTCTCGTGGTCTTCTGGAGTGACAAATTAATTTTAAGTAAAAATGTGTTTTTTATGTAAAGTGTTTCGATTTACTATTACAGTTTTTGTTCATATTTTAGATTATAATATTTTTATATTTTCTGTATATTTTCATTTTAATTTGTTGAAGTTTTAGTAATTTTTGTTTTGTCTTTTTTTTGTTTTTTTTATATATAGTTTTAGTTGTTTTAGTACTTTGACTTGAATTAAATGAAAATGAGAAATGTTGCTATGAGAAACTAGCTTTTTTAAATATTTTATTGTATTCCAGTTATATATATATATATATATATATATATATATATATAATTTATTGTGAGTAGTTATAGATAATTGTAGTGAATATTTAATTTTTAATTATTTATAATTAAATAAAATTAAGTTTAAAATTATTAAATATTTTAAGTTAAAGTAATGAAAATGTTATATATATATATATATATATATATATAATTTCTGTGAATAGCTAATAGAATTATAAAATAATTGTAGTGAATAATTTAATTTTAATAATTCATTTATTTTAATTATTTATAATTATTTAAAAAAAAATGATTTTTTTAAATGTATTTATTAAAAATAGGTCTTTGAATAGCCATTAGAAGTTGTTTGCCTTTTTTTTTTTTTCCCATAATAAATTGTTATAATTTAGAACTTGTCTTTAAAAACACTTGTGTATGTGTTTTTTTTTATTGTCCTTACAGAGTACCTGAGTAACGTCATGGATGCGCTGGGGTTGCAGACCTCCAGAACCCTCCAGAATATCGTCACTCTTCTTCGTGCCAAACCAGACGAATACCGGCAGACGGCCAAACCCCTCCCACGCAGACTGTCATCCACCATTGCCACCATGAGGGGTCTGGAGTACTAACACCGGGTCCAGCCATGAGTAGAAGGATGTGTATTCGTTGAAGGGTTTTTGCTGTTGTCAAATCTAACACCAAAATGTGACACTAAACAGATCTTATATTCCCCAACAAACACAATAAATATTAATGGCACTTCGGATGTGCGTCTTTTATTTTTGTTTTTAACACATTTTACTGGAAATGAATGGTTTGGGGGGAAAAATAGAGCGAGATTTAATTTTTCTTCTGCTTCTTGCTGAATCCAGGGATTTAATGTTGGAATGTCACAATGAAAGATGGTTTATGGGCTCAGTTGTTGCATATTTATTTTTTTCGTGTTTTCCATTATTCCTCCTAATCAATATTGAACATGAGTGCTGTTGTGTTTCTGGTTTATCAAGCTACATAGTAACTTTCCTATGCTTTTTATGTCTGGCTCTCTGACTTTGTATGTTTATTTTTGCTCACATGGGGACAGTTTCGTATAGCATTTCAAGAATTCTTCAATTCTGTTAATTTGTTAACAAAATAAAATGTCTGAACAGTGTTTTGTGTGCATCATAATAAATATCACAAGCCAGTTCTGATCAGCAAGATAAGTTTTGCAGTGCAGAATTATGTGGAAAAACAATTGTCAACTTTGTTGTAGCTATATTAATTCCTCAAGAAATTACCCAACCCATTGTCCCTGGTCTTGAAGGAAAAGAAAACATTTTTAAAGGGGACCTATTATAGTAATATAAGTATCTGGTGTCCCCAGAATGTGTCTGTGAAGTTTCAGCTCAAAATACCTCACAGATAATTTATTATAGCTTGTCAAAATCTCCTATTTGAGTGTGAGCAAAAACACCGTTTTTGTGTGTGTCCCTTTAAATGCAAATGAGCTGCTGCACCCGGCCCCAAGACAGACCCTTCTCCCCGGCCCCCTTTCCAGAAGAGGGCGGAGCTTTAACAGCTCACGCTTCGGTTGCTCAACAACAACAAAGCTGGAGAATCTCACGCAGCCAAAATGAGGATTGTCAGTAACGGTGTTCAGCCTTACATTGTTCAAACTGGAGTCGACACTGATGGAGAGACTCAGGAAGAAGTTACAGATTTTCATATGTCCCCTTTAATAAAACACGTATATTATGATTTTTATAGGCTACTCAGGACATATATTGAACCATAATTTACCATATCTTAAGGTGTTCAAAATTCTTAATGTTTGTAAAATAAGTCCCTTACGCTTATCAAGGCTGCATTTATTTGATCAAAAATACAGAAAAAAATGCAATATTGTTAAATATTATTACAATTTAAAAGAACTGTTTTCTCTTTGAATACATCTTAAAATGTAATTACTTCCTGTGATAAAGCTGAATTGTCAGCATCATTACTCTAGTCTTCAGTGTCACATGATCCTTCAGAAATCATTCTAACATGCTGATTTGTTGCTCAACATTTCTTATTATTATCAAAGTTGAAAACCATGGAAACCGTGATACATTTTTTTTTCAGGATTCTTTGATGAATAGAAAGTTCAAAAGAACAGAATCTATTTGAAATAGTAAAGACTTAAACATTGTCGCTTTTGATCAATCTAAAGTGTCCTTGCTAAATAAAAAAGTTAACTTTAAAAAAAAAAAAAAAAAAGCTTACTCAACACCAGTTTCATCTTGTTTCAAAAAAAAAAAAAAAAAGTGTTTAATCTAATATGAATCGTGTCAGTGTGCATTAATACATACTTAGGAAGTCTCACAAAAAAGCATCAAAAAACACAAAGGTTGTTAATCACTTTAATCATATTGATTACTGATCATGTTGATTGATCGGGATGATTGGCAGTGGTCAGAGAGGTGGTGATTGCATATCTGTAATTCAAGTACATCAAATCAAACTTAATACACAAGAAACGGGTGATCAAACTGACATTGGATACAAGAGCAGGCACAGTAAAAATCGAACAAGAAGAATTAGATGCAGACAGATCTATCATTCCAAATCATTTTAACAGGGCAGTGTGCTTCAATGTGCAAAGATGGAGAGACAAGCTCGACTTGTCCTGAAAAGAAAAAAAGAACATGTTTGGGAATAAAACAAAATCAAACTGGCGTTTGCCAGTGTGGATATGCGTCGTTGTGTTCTTGCTGGAAGCATGCTTTAAAATATTTATTCTGCGTTACTTTGTGACCCCTGGACCAAAGTGGTCTTAATGCCTTCTAAAATAAAACCAAACACAGGCTCTTTTATATTTATATATATATAAGTGAACAACAAAGTGGTCATAAAAAATATGAACAATCTTTGAAATGGAACAAAGAGATGATCTCAGAACAAAAACTCTGTATAAAATATAAATTATTCAATAAATTGATAATTATAAACAAAAGCATTTATAAAACTATAAATATGCACAACTTTGAAAAAACAAAGACCTATTTGGGCTATAAGGTTTCTTTCTGGGCTGGGAACGGACCCAGTGACCCAGTCCGGAGACATCTCGTTTTCGCTTAGTAAGGTTTCGAAAATATAAGCTGTGTCATATTGTCTTTCTCCTGAAGGTCGTATTTCCACTTCCACCATCTGCATTCCATATATCAGAAGCTGATGATATCAGCACACTCGAAATATCACAAACCGTCCCTCACACCAGACACCGGACCGCTGCCTGCTTGAACCTTCGCAATCTCTCATATTCATTTCATTCTGTCTTTTCTGTCCACTTGGTAATTAGCAGAGGCTTTTCATCTACAATAACACACTTGTCAAAGTCAAGCACCTTTGTCAAGGGTAACTGGCTACGAGCATCCATATTTTATCTTCTATCTGCTCTGTCATCCTATGTAGCGTATTGATTAAAACATCTGCAATGACCGTTGTATGACAGTATAAACCTTGACTCACTTGTTTCACATGTGGCTCAAGTGTCTCTAAGATTAAATAACATCTTGACTTACTTTTTGTGCAATCTTGAATTATATGAACAAGTTTGTAAATGCCCTTGTGTTAAATGCTAACAGATTAGCTGCAGTGCTACAATGTTAAAGATGCTACTGACTGAGGCCCAGATCTGAAGCAAAAACGCAACTCAACTTTAGCCTGGTGTCCCGAGATACATAAAAACTCCTATTGTGTAAAACTTAGCATGCTAGGACACCAATTAGCATGATTAGAGTTAGCGATTTTAATTATGAAGTCTATTACAAAATAACAAATAAGCTTAAACACATTTAACGCAACTCTGATGTTTTGCTTTAGCCTAAAGCTAAATGCTAAAGGTTTAACTTTAACCTGGTGTCCTGAGATTATATTGGGAAAAATTTAGCATTTTAGGACACCAAATTAGCATAATTAGAGTTAGCAATTTTAATTATGGTGTCTATTACAAAATAACAAACAGGCCTAAACACATTTAACTCAACTTGCCACATTTAATTCAACTTTGCCTTAGCCTAAAGCTAAACGTTTAGCTTTAGCCTGATGTCCTGAGATATATAAAACTTTTAGATAAACGAGTTGGGTAAAACTTAACATTTTAGCACACCAAATTAGCATGATTAGAGTTAGCAATTTTAATTCTGTAGCCTATATTACAACTCAACTGTGATGTTTTGCATTAGCCTAAAGCTAAATGCTAAAGGTTTAACTTTAGCCTGGTGTCATTCTGGGAACCAAAAAACAACTGAACATTTTAAAACACCAAATTAGCATTTTTAGACTTAGAAATTTTAATTCTGTAGCCAATATTACAGAATGACATTTAAAATGGTTCTCTTTATTCATTTTAAAAGTGTTTTCATTGATTTAGTTCATTGTACAAGCTGTCAGCTGTTGTTTTGCTAAGCTAAAGGCTAAAGACAATTGGCTATGTATATAAAGGGATGAGCCCGGTGCCCTAACTTCCTGTTTTAACAGGAAATACATCAACAAATGACGGTAAAATGCCTTTCGAGGGATCTTTATAACAATCAGACGAGATGAAAATGAAAAATGGCTGCACGGGCAGGCAGAGGTCTGGTGCGGGACTGAGCATTCACGGTTTTCACCTGAGATTAGAGACACAACGCCTCTACAAAAACACAGTTTCCCACACTGCATCCATTTGTAAGGAAGACGCTGAGACTGATACGAGCCTCCACTTTGCCTTGCTACATCTCCATCAGATTATCATTCATATTATTGCCAATGAGAGCAGGTGAACTCAAACGGAGAATGAAACACTATCAGCCCCAATGCATGTGGGAAAAGACGCCATATCCCGCTTACACAGGATTCTAGCATCAGCACAGTTGTTATCATGGCTACAGAGAAAACTAATGTTGTACGCAGACAAACATTAGCCAAACACTTTGATAGATAGACGACCCCTTCGGCATACAGAAAGAGAGATACGCAACCAAAATATACAGTCCAGGCGGCATTTCGATGAAAGAAATGAAACCGAACAAGAATGTTACATGGGGCAGTATGTAGCAGAACAGATTTTGGTGGCATTGAGATTTTTTTTTTTAAATCTTAAACTAATAAAACAGTTCAGTGTGTAACTCGCAGTCAGAATTTATTCACATTTTCTTTCTATTTCAAAACAAAATATAGCTCTTTTAAATATATTGTTTTTCTTAAATATCCATTGCATATCATGTTTTTTATTTTTATTAACATCTTTATTATTAATATCTTTTTTAATTATTTTTTTTAGCCCTCCCCACTTCAACTAAGGGCTAGCAGAAAATACAGTCATGCAAAGTCTCATGCTGGTAAACAAAGTTACAAAAATGCATTTTTTTTATTAATTTTTTTTTCTCTCCAAGTAGTTTTTTTTTTTCATTTGTTTTTCTTTTTTCATATATTTTGACATCCATTTTCTCACAGTTCAGTCTATGAGGAAACAACCTCTTTGATGAATCATATCTCCCTCCAAAAGAGCGCGTTAATATTCTTTTCTTTTGTCCTTTTTTCTCTTTTCTTATTTGTGTAAGTCGCCGCGGCTGTTCGTGGGGTGGTCGGCATTGCATTTTTACAGTCGCATTTGGACATCAGTGGCAGCGAATCGCGTTCCTCGTGAACCATGGAGATGTTACTTATCAAAATATAAATTTGTTCGTTTTTTTTGTACATTTATTCTTCTTGATTCATTTGGCGTGACCTCCTGCGCTCCCTCTGATTAGTTAAGAAGGAAGAACGCAGTCAAGCCAATAGGAGAGAATACGAGACAGAGATGGAGGGAAACTCTGAAGGCAGTTTTAGACAAGTCGTACATAGACGATTTTTTTTTAGAAAGGGAGATTTTAAGAATGTCTCGACATTTCCCTGACCTTTATACCCTCTTTCCATGAAGACAAAACGCTAGTTATTGGTCCAAGCACTCACATGTGCAGGTATTTAATCTATGGCAGCATTAGCTATACTAAATCACAAAATAAATAAACCTCTATAATCAGAGAGGATTACCATGGGAAAAGTCCTCAATTTGAGGGTTTTTTGGGAATTAGAGACAGCACCCCTGGCAGAACATGCCAATCCGTTCGTATTTAAAGGGACGAAAAGTTCAGATCTGACAGGGAACATCTAAAGTTATTTTGTGCCATTTTAGCTTTCGTACATTATATTTGGTCACAGTTGGGCTTTGGTCTGTCGGGACTGTGTTTTCGATGTTGCCTCCCCCGAACGTACGGGAAAAAACCTGGAAGACTGTTTGGGAATAGCAACGTACTTCTGTTACCAAAGCAGAGTGCTGCGTTTCACTTTTCAGTGCTCTAGATTCATTCACAAAGAAAAGCTACTCTAAGACTTGGACATTTCTCGGACGGGGAGTGGGAACTACCACACGGCAATGCACGGACAACACACTTTGCTGCTAATATGCTGAGTGGGGGAAAAGAAAACAAGAAAAAATTGTGCATGACTAAGCCATTTTAGTCATTCTGTGCAAACGGTCGATGAATATCAGTCTGTAAAAAGTCTGTCGGAGAGTTCTCCCAGCCAAGAAATGCTACAGGGTCTTAGCAGAAATGCTACATAATTATTCTAACTTGGTCCTTCATTCTTACATATAGACTAATATACAGAAACTCAGGGCCCAGGTGAGTGCGGCAGTCAAAACGCCTGGTGTTTTGATCTTAAAACATTGGAATGTTTTTCCGTTCGTTCCTTCAAGAGTCTTTTTTCTCTTTCAGGTGTCAGTGCAATGTTCGGTTTTGTTGCTGTAAAGTCAGTCAGTCTGTAGAAAGAGGAGTGATCCGGAATTTCGGTGAGGTTGCTTTGGTTACCGTGTGAAGATCCGGCATCGGAAATTTCCAGTTTCCTTTGTTGTTTTTTTTGTTTGTTTTTTTTGTTTCCAGTCACACCCTCTTGCCACTCCGACATTCCTCACACGTCCCGTATGGATGGCGGGGCCCCATCGGCAAAGTTTTCAGGATTCAGCGACTAACTGTGTCTCCTTAAAAGAATTGCCAAATGCTAGAAACTTAACACTGTGGACAAAAACAGAAATATAATGATTTTGTTAGAAACAAGCATTAATTAAGCAATGCTTTTTAAAAAAAACAAAGCAAACAAACAGAACAACAACAGATAAATAAAATCACAGAAAACTTAAGATGTAGAAATGCTTTTACAGAAATCACACAAAAACAAAGCTACTGACAAAAAAGAAATTGAGACAAACACGGTTGAAACTCTTCTACAGACACAGATCTCAAGATGAAGTTGCATGCACTGAACACCGGCTGTGCAATGTATCTTCTCAGGGGTGAAAAAGTCCAGTCCCGGAGAAAACACACATGTGCTAATTACAATTAATGGTGTCACACAGTGTTTAACCTGAAATCTAAAGACGCTGAAGATTAAACTTGACTAAAATTGAGTGCTAACACTAAATGTGGCCAATTAATTTTCTAGATCTAGCAGGAATGGAATAGTCCACCCCAGATACATTCTAGATCAATTTAAAATACAATAGGCTACTACATTATTGTTGATAAAGGAAACTTATTGATTAAAACTGAGAACAGTAGAAAGCTGGGGAAGGTTTACCTGTGGATCGCTGGTAAAAGTTAAGCATGTACTGCAAGAATTCAGTTAACAGATAATTCATTCAACTAAATAATAATGTAAGCGCAACCATTTGTCAGTTTGAGTCGAAATATGAGGTTTGAGCAGAAAATGAAACAGCTGAACATTTCAGGCCAATGAAATTATCCTTCAACCACTAACAATATCTGTTTTTGTACATAATATTTTCTTGGGTTACACTTTATTTCGATAGTCTACTTTAGACATTCTACTAACTATAAGTAACTTTGCAACTACAAGTCAACTAACTCTCATTAGTTTGCAACTGCATGTCAAGTAACTCATGAGAGTATTAGTAGACTATTAGGTTAGGGTAAGTAGAATAAGATATGTACTTAATATAGTCAGTAACTATAAGTAACTTTGCATCTACATGTCAACTAACTCATTAATTTACAACTGTATGTCAACTAACTCTCAGAGTATTAGAAGACTGTTAGGTTAGGGTTAGTAGAATAAGTTGACGTACTTGAAAAGTTACTTATAGTCAGTAAGTACAAGTAATTTTGCAATTACATGTCAATTAACTCATCAATTTACAAGGACATGTCAACTAACTCTCATGAGAGTATTAGTAGACTGTTAGGGTTCGTAGAATAAGATGACATGTACTTGAAAACTTACTTGTAGTCAATAACTACAAGTAACCTTGCAACTATGTCAACTAATGCTCATTAATTTGCAACTACATGTCAACTAACTTTTATGAAATTATTAGTAGACTGTTAGGGTTAGTAGAATAAGTTGAGGTGCTTGAAAAGTTACTTATAGTCAGTAACTACAAGTAACTTTGCAACTACATGTCAACTCTCATCAATTTGCAACTGCATGTCAACTAACTCTCGTGAGTATCAGTAGACTGTTTGGGGTTAGAATAAGTTGACATACTTGAAAGGTTACTTATAGTCAGTAACTACAAGTAACATTGCAACTACATTTCAATTAACTCATGAGAGTATTAGACTGTTAGGGTTAGTAGAATAAGTTGACGTACTTGCAAAGTTACTTATAGTCAGTAACTACAAGTAACTTTGTAACTACATGTCAACTAACTCTCATGAGAGTATCAGTAGACTGTTAGAGTTAGTAGAATAAGATGACATGTACTTGAAAACTTACTTGTAGTCAATAACTACAAGTAACCTTGCAACTATGTCAACTAATGCTCATTAATTTGCAACTACATGTCAACTAACTTTTATGAAATTATTAGTAGACTGTTAGGGTTAGTAGAATAAGTTGAGGTGCTTGAAAAGTTACTTATAGTCAGTAACTACAAGTAACTTTGCAACTACATGTCAACTCTCATCAATTTGCAACTGCATGTCAACTAACTCTCGTGAGTATCAGTAGACTGTTTGGGGTTAGAATAAGTTGACATACTTGAAAGGTTACTTATAGTCAGTAACTACAAGTAACATTGCAACTACATTTCAATTAACTCTCATGAGAGTATTAGACTGTTAGAGTTAGTAGAATAAGTTGACAGGAAAAGTTACTTATAGTCAGTAACTACAAGTAACTTGGCAATCAACTCATTTATTCGCAACTACATGTCAACTAACTCTCATTAGAGTATTAGTAGACTGTTAGGGTTAGGATTAGTAGAATAAGTTGACATGTGCATGAAAAGTTAAATGTCTTACTTATTGAATGTCCATCAAAATAAAGTGTTAGCAGATATTAAGTCTACTAATATTC
The DNA here is from genome assembly GCF_019924925.1 of Ctenopharyngodon idella. Taxonomy (NCBI): domain Eukaryota; kingdom Metazoa; phylum Chordata; class Actinopteri; order Cypriniformes; family Xenocyprididae; genus Ctenopharyngodon; species Ctenopharyngodon idella. Next base: position 8,140,800 of record NC_067242.1, read on the forward strand.
TAATAACTGTTAGTTGACAGTTGCAAAGTTACTTAGTAGAGAATGTCTAAAGTGGACTATCGAAATAAAATGTTACCTTTTCTTGTTAGCAGGTTTTAGTTCAGGTAAGAAGCATTAAATCTGTCAAAACAAGTGCTGACTTTACACATACAGTATTCGAACGTTATCTGAGTGAATGAGTGCATTTCAATTATGGAAAGAAAAGGTTTTTCTTGTTAATATGCAAACAGAAATTGAAAAGGCACACACAAATACACCATAAACAAATGCTCATTTACATAAATGTCAACATAACATGTAGAATCTTTAAAGAACAACCAGCATACATAAAGAGAAAGGCAGAGATGAGTTTAATGGGCATTCACTCGTGTAGATACAGATTTGTACAGATCAAGTTTACGATGTCGGCCTAGAAGCTTTGCATTAACAGGTGAAGCTAGTTAAATCTAGCTAGCAGTGTATGAGTCTCTACAACAACACTGTAGCCTAAATTATCCTCATAGAGGGGTCTTGCTTTTTTAATATAAACATGTTCGATGTGTTTCAGTGACCTGACAGTGTTGTAATAGGGCACAACTACATGGAATACACAAGTCAAAGAAAAAAAATTAGCTCCCTTTTTAACATTTTAAACATCTGCATACTACAAGAACAGCACAATATTAACTTCAACATTTACTCACAAATGGAGAAAAGAGATTTTTTTTAACTAGAGAATGAATTTTCTCAACTAACTAATCACTAGAGATCCATAACTAATGGAGACTAATCAGTTTTAGTGGAAGAAAGTCTCTGGTTTCACAGTGTATGAGAAGGCCTGGCATCCCGTAACATTTAAAAACATGTTAAAATACAGACATTTTAACAAGGATTGCTGCCGCTGTCATGCGAGATTCAATCCCCCGCAGATCTGGTAATGAGAGTACAGTATAATACAATTATAAAGTAAAATAAAGTATTATAAAATATTATATTGTTTGGGTGCCTCATTTTTTGACATCATTATCGGTTCTGAATAGAAAATATGTTAACATTTTCATTTTAGAATACAGCACAAACTGCATCTACTACACTACAGTAAAATATTACTGATAAAAGTTTGGGGTCAGTAATATTTTTAAATTATTTTGAAAGAAGTCTCTTCTGCTCATCAAGGCTGCATTTATTTGATGAAAAACACAGTAAAAACAGTAATACTGTGAAATATTATTCTAATTTAATATAACTGTTTTCTATTTGAATATATATTTAAAATGTAATCAAAGCTGTATTTTCAGCATCATTACTCCAGTCTTCAGTGTCACATGATCCTTCAGAAATCATTCTAATATGCTGATTGGCTGCTCAAGAAACATTTCTGATTATCATCAATGTTGAAAACAGTATAATTTTTTTCTCAGGATTCTTTGATGAATAGAAAGTTCAAAAGAACAGCATTTATTTGAAATAGGAATCTTTTGTAACATTATAAATGACTTTACTGTCATTTTTAATGTATCCATGCTGAATAAAAGAACTAATTTTTTTAAAAACTTTTATTGACTCTATATTCTTTTTATATAATTTTGAATCTGTGAACAAAAAAAGATGCCTTTCGCTCCCATCTACATGTCATTGTAACCTGCCAAACTTTGGTTATCATAGAAACTAGCAATTGCAAATCGGAAAACGGAACTTATTTGGGGAAGATGGGATTCTACAGGGCGACTGAATCTTGCATGACGCCGGGTACATTGTGGGATCCAGGTTTGCATGATAGAGGAACCATGTTTAAAACAAAATGGCTCCTTACTGATATATTTACTGTCTCAGCAGTGGGTTGTTCTCCATTGGGAAACTAAATCACAATTAATGATTAAAAACTAGATAACATACAGTTTCCTATAAACTACAACTTTGCAATTATTGCAACGTATTATTTTTCTTTTCGCTATTTCAGGGAAGTATTTTCTCAGAAATGGCTTATTTACTTGCTTAGTATCATCTCTTTTGTTTATGATTCTGGAAGCACTTGGTCACATCGACCTGAATACATTTATATTTTTGTCTAATTCTATTAATCCAAAAAGAAACACAGTAACACGTAACGTATATATCATATACAAATGAAACTGTTGTGTAATGTTTTTGAAAACAAAAACAATTTGTCTTTGAAAAACATTCAAAATATAATAAAAAAAACAACAGCAGGACACTAACATTGACAAGACAAACAAGAAATGATCTTAAAATCATCACATCCTCTTCGTCATCTTCCATTCTTCATCCTTTTCACCTTTTCATTAAGATTAATCATACGCGTGCACATAAATTTTTAACACCACATGTGCATGTTTGCAGCATTATGAATTAGGGTGGAATATTGCACATGATTTGCATATATGGGTGAGTTTGCACAATATTCCTTTTTCCGGAGCATCATCTTAAAATCTTACACTTACACATCACAAACACTTGTGCATAATGGCAAACAAAGGAAGATAATTTCATTAAATGTACTTTCCCCACTTTTTTGCTCCTCATATACAGTTTTTGGACTGGAAATCTTTGCTTAGAGGTGGGCGAAACTTGGCAACATGAGCAAAACAAAGTATGCAAACAAATAAACAAACATGAGCCAGAACTATGTGCAAAATAAAATAAAGTGATTAAATGGCAATGAATGCTCAAATAATCAATTTGTGAAATTTATCTTTCACCCATTCAGTTTTGATTCAATAGGTTTGCAATTAAACTAAATTATTTGACAGCCAATAACAGTCCAACGACAAATACAAACAAACATACAAATAAACATAGCGTGATACATTTAATTTTTAACCCCTATGAACGTTTCTATTCAGAGTAATGATTGCATATGTACATTATTCTTGCATTAAAAATTCTGTTGAGTTTTCTACAGTCTATAATTAGGTTTATTCACAGTAATATTCATCTTAATTCAGAGTTCGAGGGAAATGGAAGCTTTTTGAACACAAAACAAGGTTCGTGAGTGCATTTGAAATGAAAATGCATTAATCTATCCTCCTTGAGCATCAAAATCGTACCGTCTGACCCAGAAAGCATGGGGAAAAACAAAGCATTTACTCTCGTCCATAAACATACGCACAGTTATTGACCTGCTTAACCTGCCAAGTCCAGTTCAAACACTAACATGACCCGTGATCATTCACAAACTCTCAGTTTAGTGACGTGTATCTACTCCGCTCACACGATCAGTCATTGTTATTGCTATGAATGCGAGTATGAGGCTGTCCTGCATTTCTCTCCTCCTTTCCTGAGTCGTTCTGTCACTCTTTCCGCTTTTTCTGCTACAAAATGGAGGGAATGGGTGAGCGGCAGCGACGGAGGGGTCCCGGGGCCTCGTAAGGGTCATAGGGCGTGCTGGTGATGGGGGTCAAACGCAGGGATGACCCCGCCATTCCTGATATGTTGTTCAGGCTGCGAGATTTCTCATAACCCGTGGCTGACACATTTGGATTCATGTTAGTGACAGGTTAAATCAATTTTAAATACGTGTTTTTAGATTAAACAGCATGGACGATGGGGTGGATTGTTATTGGGCGTTACATGTGCAGTTAATTTATCGGTTTGAGTGAGAATGTAGCCGACAGAAAATGAATTATTGGGAAAGGAACAAAACAAAAAGAAACATCGGTGTAAAATGTAAACGTAGATATAAAGTGGAACAAATGTGGAATTAAAGGTGAAGAGACATGTAAAAGACAGAAGGACAGACACACACAGGACAAGACAGGACAAAACAGGAAAATGAGAGTTATGAAAATCATCATACATTGGTTTTCTAAAAATTCCACAACATAAAAACACAGTTTTTCTAGAACCACACATAAACGTCCACACATTCCCACTGGTTGAAGAAAACACTGGCTGGACTAGTTCATATTTTGGAAGTTGGAGTCGTAAAGCTGGGATTTGCGATGAAGTGTTTCAGTTAACCAGTGGTAGTTAAGCAGAGCAGTGTAGAGTAAGACTAGACAACAAATAAGACAGAAGATGAAGTGGCCTTCTCAGCCAGACTGTTGGAGGTTGTTGAGGAAACCACGGCAGCCTTAGTGAGACATTTCAACAGATTTATAAACATGAACAATAGTATGAAGCGTTGTTAGTGGGTTTTGAAATATTTTTATTCCTTTGTTCCAAAACCTAGTGAACTGCTAAGCTTAGGATGTGACACTCTAATAAACAAATATAACAAAGCACAGAAAAATATTGGGTATTTTTTTTTTTTTAAATTAATTTTGTATTTATGCATTTGTGTATCAAATAAATAAATAATAGTGTCTTTCCAAAGCTCTAGGTCAAAAATATATTGATACATTTTGGTATTAAACAAACAAACAAACAAACAAACAAACAAACAAACAAATAAATAAATAAATAAATGTATTCTATATAGTGCTTTCCAAGACTCAGGGTCAAGAATATAAGGACACATTTTGGTAAATAAATAAATAAATATTTAATTAATATATTTTATTTATTTTGTATTGATGCATTGTACGTATCAAATAAATAAATAAATACATGTTTATTTATTTATTTAATTTATATAGTGCCTTTCCAAAACTCTGGGTCAAAAATATACTAATACATTATGGTATTAAATAGACAAATAAATGTATTCTATATAGTAATATATGGACACATTTTGGTAAATAAATAAATAAAAATTTAATTAATATATTTTATTTATTTTGTATTGATGCATTGTATGTATCAAATAAATAAACAAATAAATGTATGAATGCTTATTTAATTATTTAATTTATATAGTGCCTTTCCAAAACTCTAGGTCAAAAATATATTGATGCATTTTGGTATAAATAAATAAATAAATAAATAAATAAATCTATATAGTTCCTTTTCAAGGCTCAAATTTCAAAAATATATTAACACATTTTGGTAATAAAACATTTAATTAATATATTTTATTTATTTTGTATTTATGCATTTTTGGAAATAAATAAATAATTTTCCATGTCAAAAATATATTGATACATTTTGGTATTAAACAAACAAACAAACTAAAAAACAAAAATATTTAATTTATATAGCGTCTCTCCAAAGCTCAAATTATATAAAAATACTGAATTTATTTTATTTGGCATTAAATAAATAAATATAAATATATAACTATTTTATTTATATAGTGCTTTTCCAAAGCTCTAGGTCAAAAATATATTGATACATTTTGGTATTAAACAAACAAACAAACAAATATTTTTTAAAAAATGTATATAGGCTTAAGGTCATAAATATATAGACACATTTATTTAATTAATATATTTTATTTATTTTGTATTTATGCAGTTTTGGGAATAAATAAATAAATAAACTTTCATTCATTCATTTATACAGTGCCTTTCCAAAGCTCAAGAATCTAAAAATCCTTATATATAAAGAAGGTATGTTTAGGCAGCACACTAGCTTTTGGAACAGTCTAAATGTTGAAGTAATTACGAGGTGAAGTAATTCTCACCCAAGCGTTTCTGTACTACTATCAAATATCACCCTCAGAAGCTGATTAATACACTGCAGTTGAGTTAGTGATAATAGATATGCTCTTGTGGACCGCTGGCTGGTTTCTTTGACAACCTCCTGAACATCCTACTATACTTCACTTGACTGTACGGTCATAAAGCCTGCATTTGCATAATATAATCATGACAAAAAAATGTTCATAACAATTCTGCTGCATTTAAATAGTCGGAAATTACCGTAATCACAAAAAGGCAACACAGATTCTATGCAGTTTACATCTTCACAATCATTAAATATCTACATTTATGACTTTACTGATGACAGGAATATATGTAAACATGACATTAATTCACCTCTATATTCTCTTGCAACGTACAGTAAGTTTTATTTATATAACGCCTACCCAAAAGTTGTCGGCTAAAATAAAATATGCAAAAACAGGAATATATCTATACATGAAGCTCAGAATTACGGTAATTTCGATATATATTACATTCATGACAAGTAAATCAAAAGTGTTTAGTGTTTTCACATAGTAATAAAAAAGAAAATCATTGAGCTTATAGTCAGGCTTATGTGACCAAACATTTAAGTGAAGTGACTAGCAGCGACCTTCCTCCCACATATCAGATTTATCTGTCTCTCTCCCTTTTTCTCCCTATATGTGTATGTTTGAGAGAGGAAGAGGTGAATGTGGGAAAAGTTTGCCGCACGTTGATCACAGAAAAATACTCTGGAAGGAAAACAAGGACGATAAGGGAAAAAAAAAAAGAAAGAAAACTTTCCTCTGAAAGTAGGACAACAGCTTGAACACACACACACACACACACACACACACACACACACACACACACACACACACACACACACATTCAGACAGACATTTGCTGAGTCAGGTCTGATATAAAATTCACACACACACACACACGTTTTATAGGGACTTTCCATAGACATAATAATTTCTATACTGTACAAACTGTATATTCTACACACACACGGCTTCTCTATTTCTTTGCCCCACAAATGTGCACAAAATCACAATCAAACAATCATATATGGTTGTGTACCACATAAGGCACACAAAAACTACAAAGTCAACGATATGCAATGAATTAATAGTTTGTAAAGACATTCTTCTGTAAAATGTTGCATCATTCTTATGTAAAATTACAAACTGTTCAATAAAACAAAGTATTTTTTTTTTTTTAATTAAATGATTCAATGTTTGCACCAGGCGGCCCCAAGGCGAATGGGAACGGACCAATTGGGAACATCGCAAAAACGACTTACACATTCAGAACAGCCTGTGCTCATAACACTGTACTGCACGCTCATAACGTGACAACATACTCCAGGTGTACCTCAGTACGACACAACCTGTACTTTATCTGCTGGCTTGGACAACAGAGCGACAAAAACAACTGGATTCTTTTACCCCTCTGTCTGGTCAACAGCACGGTTCAGACATTCCACACACCCTTTTTATTATGTTTGTCTAAGAGCTTTTAAAAGGATTCCTCAGGAGACAGAGCGCATTAGTGAGGGTGGAATAAGACAGGAAGAGTGAATATATTTAATGGGATTGATGGATACTCGATGGAAGTAGGAGGCTGTGTGAGAGTGTAGTGCCACTAAAACAACAGGGAGTTTGTGTGAGAGCGGTGAAAAAACAAACTGGCTGACCAATCAAACATGCACATATTAAAAATGTCAAAACTAAGTACCTTATAAATATTTGAAGACAACATGAAATTAAAATGGACCTCATTTACTTTATTAAAAAATAAACCTTTATTGAGAACAATACTTATACTTTAATATATAATATAAATATTAATTAATATGTAATATAATATAATATGTGTGTGTCTGTGTGTGCATGTGTAATATTTAATACAAAATATTTTAAAATAACTTAAACATATTAAATTATTTTATTAATAAATTTACATGGTCTAATTTTTCTAGATTTATATATATATATATATATGTGTGTGTGTGTGTGCGCATGTAATAATATTGAATATATAATATTTTAAAATTACTCAAACATAAATTATTATTTTTAATAAATATACATGGACTACTTTACATGGTCTCATTTTTCTAGATTATATATATTTATGTATGTGTGTGTGTCAAAAAAAAAAAAAAAATATATACATGTGTGTGTGTGTGTGTCAAAAATATACAAAAATTATATATTAAATATATATATATATATATATATATATTTGTGTGTCAAAAAATATATAATTTTTTATAAATTTTATATTATATATTTAATATATGTGTGTGTGTGTGTGTGTGTGCATGTAATATTTAATATATAATATTTTTAAAATTACTCCAACACATTAAATTATTTAATAAATATACACGGTATCTACTTTACATGGTCTCATTTTTCTAGATTATATATATTTATGTGTGTGTGTGTGTGTGTGTCAAAAACACCCCCCAAATATATATATATATATATATGTGTGTGTGTGTGTGTGTGTGTGTCAAAAATATAAAACAATTTATATATATATATATATATATATATATATATATATATATATATATATATACATACATATATATATATATATATATATGTGTGTGTGTGTCAAAAAAAAAAAAAATATTTTTATAAATTTTATATATTTAATATATGTGTGTGTGTGTGCATGTAATAATATTTAATAATATCTCAAACACATTAAATTATTTTATAAATATACATGGTCTACTTTACATGGTCTCATTTTTCTAGATTTTATATATATATATATGTGTGTGTGTATATAATCCAAAATAAATATATTGCCATTTTCCATGATTCAAAGATGTTCCAGAAGTTCCATTCTACATTATTTCCTACCTAAATATCTTTTCACTCAGTACATAACATTATCGAAGTATAATGTGTTGACATCTCATGTTGTCTTTAAGTGTGCATATCTACTAAAATATGCCTATTAATACCTGAAATGGTTTATATAGCATATTCTTGCTACATTATATACTTACAGTACAGCATATTTATGCCTAGATTGCACTATAATGCAATATGTACCAAAATAATAAATGCCTGAATTCCAACATTGTTACCATGTTAAATGCCCACAACGCAACCAGCTTTGATACCTCTCATTCTAATGTATGTGAGTTATAGTTTATCATATATTACTTATTATGTACATGTAATATTTTATGTTCAAAATGCTACAAGATTTGCATACCTACTGTGAACCAGGAAAACCTCATAAAGAAGTGTTTCCTGTTTTTCATTTTACAGAACAATTTAAAACAGTTGATGTACCTACCCATAGTCACGCATTAGAAACTCTGGCGCTGCACTGACGGCCTGGAGGCGAATGAAGGATGAGATGAGTGTTAGTCACACAGTGGAAAGAGTTAAAAAGAGAGTGAATGACATGAAAGAACAAAAAAGGGGGTGTGCAAATATCAAAACCACATTTAGATGCCCTAATAAATTAGAATCTTTAATAAATGCCACAGTACATGTGACCATCATATAGCATCAGGCATTGGATATAATGATGATGACAAAAACAGGAAGTGACATCACCTGATATGTTGAGGCAATAATGAGTGTGACTGAGGTCATGATGAACATTTATGTTAGGGCTGGGTTGAAAATATCAATTTCAGCTGAACCGATATCAATTCTTAAATCCCAAGAATTGATCTTTAAGTCTTCACATTATTTGTAGTGCACTCCTGTTCAATAAATCCCAATAAGCTTTGTGCCTTGTTATTTCTGATATGAAACAAATAATGTATTCAAATCCTCCAGGGAAGTTCGTATTTATGAGTTAGGAAGACGTGTTTACGATGCCAGGCGCGTTAAAATCACTTTCGTCAGAACAAGATGGCGGTGTACCTTGTCTGAATTAACTACACAAAAATACACAAGATTGTGCATCAGGTGTGTTTTGCTTTTTATATGTTTTTAATTAATTTATGAAGCCACTGTAAACTTTAACGTTACATATTATATTGTTATATTACAATGTTATTATATTTTTGATCCCGAGCTTTCCACTCGTACTTACGACTTTGTGGTGGCGTTCATGTGCGTTCAACCCGTAAATACGATCTTTCCGACGCGATTTAACACATCAGAGTCTTAGCTTTCAAATTCTGTAAATTTTAATGCGAAATTCAAACAATAAATAACGTTTTGGCGCTCTTTAATGTAGCATGATGTTGTAGCACCTCAGTCAAAGTGAAGCGGCAGCGCGGACGGAGCGCACGTGAACTGATCATCACTTCCGCTTTATTTCCGCTTTAAAGCACGAAATAAACATGAACATCAGAAAGGTATGTTGACAGATACAGTACAACTTACTAAAATCCGTATCATGTCTCATGTAATCGTTTAAACAGTGTTTTAACCGCGGAAAGACGTCAGTAAAACAACTGGTAAACAACAGCTGTCACGTGACGTTATATTTACCTCAGAAAAGCCGTTCAGTGACCATAAAACTTGATAGTTAGCTAGAAGTATATACTCTAGAGAGCGGCATTTTGCTAAATATGTGCACTAAATTACATATTCTTTATATTTTTACTTAAACTGTATTTAATGTAGGTAAGTTAGGCCTATATTTGAATAAATCCATCATAAAAACAAGTTATGACAGCCACCTTTAGCCTAAATGTTAATATTTCAACAACAAATTGAAGTAGAAACATAATTATAGCCTATCATTAAAAAGTTATTATTATAAAAACTGCCTTATGTCCAAATTAAATGTTTGTATATCTGTTGTTAATTTTAACCTTTAATATTACTCTAATGTACATGATTCCCTGTAGAGTTTACATTAGTTGAGAGATTGTTTTTGTTCTTGACAAAAATTGACATTTACAGTACCTGATATGTGCAAATGAAACGATATTGAATCAAGATTGGGAACTGAATTGAACTGCAGGCTTGCGAATTGAAATTGTGTCAATAACCCAGCCCTTCTTTCTGTCAAATATGTTGCTATGAAGGTCCCATGTACAGTAGTGTGCAGTGAGCTTTATTCCAGCTCAGCCTGTTCCGGCAGTATGCCGGCATATCGACCGCTGGACTGTTAGCGATAGAGAGAGCTCACATTACCCACAATTAAGCTCTATTGATCGGCTTGTGACCAGAACACAGAACACCACAACCATGACGGGCTGCTCACCGCTGGAATGTGCTGTAACAGGAGAGCAGATCAAATGCGCTGTTTCTGTGTTATCAAACTAGTCCTTAAACTTAAAAGTGCCACTTGTTAACCACCTTTAGTATGACAAGATGGCACATAGAGATGCTTGTTTTTAGACAAAAATGGGTTTCTAAATGACAGGTTGTGATATTTGCAGACAGGAAATGCACAGTTGCAGTAGAAACACACACATGCAACATTAACAACTACACACATAGACATGGAAGGAGTGTGTGATATGAGATGAGTTTAGTGATATAGTGAGAAAGTCTCTGTCATTTTAGTTTATAAATTATCTGTAACTGAATGCATCAGTTTAATTGTTTTTTTAATGCACTTATTCCAAAATGTAAGAATTTATTATAATTATTATAATACCCAATGTACACTGTTAATTTCTTCTGCAAAATGCAATTTTAATTGATAAAATCCACCAAATCTAAATCGCCCCTCCAGTTACTTTGTGTCTTCAGAATATTTCTGAAAATAATTACAATCATACCAATTGAAATGAACCAAATTGTGACTAAAATTAAGATTTCCTGATGCATTGCATAATTTAGAATAGATCACAATTGAATCGTATCATCAGGGCAAATATTTACACGTCTATTTGTAATGCATAACTGCTTCACTACACCGACTAAATATAGACCTGATGGAGACCCTGTTTTAATGGAGGAAAAAGTGACTTCATGCTGTTGCCTTGATGGAACTAGAGCACACCTGTTTAGTTTTGAAAAATGTCCTGCTCAAGGCATCTTTCATAAAGACTATAACTTTGACCTTGTAATGCAACTTTAGGCTACAATAATGGAAATATCAATGAACTGAGAGACTGCTATGTGAAAGACACCCACGCTTTACACCTTTCTTTAAACAGTTTAAGGTGCCTCAATAATAATAAAACATTATTAAACCCATAAAGGGGCCATATCATATAATTTATTAAGTATAACAGCAAAAAAAAAAAAGAAAAAGAAAAAATTACATACAATGAAAATGCATGGTGATTGCTTAATGTCAAGTACAACTGCAATTTTGCTTGGTTTATTAAAATCACTATTAAAATATTCAATAAATAAATATAGAGAATTTTAAAAAAAAATTCAGTCACATTCAGTTTCAACTTTGCTGGATTTTTTAAAATCAAAATAGTAAAATAATAAATGATATATATATATATATATATATATATATATATATATATATATAAATCAGCAATAAGACTAAAAAGGTTTTAAAAAATACAAAAATATTCATTATGAATATTAAAATATAAATATTAAAATGAACTTTTATCACAAAATATTTGAGAATGTTTGATCCATTATGATTTATGTATAAACGCTTTTTTGCAGCATGAAAAAAGACTGTCAAGATCAATCGCAACTTTGCTTGATTTATTAAAATCAGTATTACAATCAATATTAAAATATATAAAAAAATGATAAAAAACATTAAACAATAAATAAATAGCAATACGACTCTGATTATTTTAATGAACTGTTTTGATATCAGATATTTTATTCATTATGATATGACCCCCTTAAAATCAAATTAATTTTTAGTCTTGAATAAAAATACATACATAATTTATGAAACTAGTGTAGTTGCTACAATGAAACTATTGATGTTTGTTTGTGAGCGTGGGCCAGAAAACGGGCCATTGATGAACTTTGACTGGTTGAACACACAAAAACTGACCAGTTTGAACAACACACACAAGACGTATAAACGTATAAGACAAACAACGGGACACGGAGAAAGACAACAGAGAGAGAGAGAGAGAGAGAGAGAGAGAGAGAGAGAGAGAAAGAGAAAGAAAGAGAACTCACAATGGCTTACAGAGATCCTTCACAGAGACTTCAGAAGTCTGATACTGACTTTGACTCTGAGCAAATAGCCTCATGCAAACAGCATTAGAGCAGGGCAGGTCGGTGCGCTCACACACACACACACTCGCGCACACACACACTCCTCTAAGAACAGTGAATAGCATTTAGGGATTATATTGCACAGGAAGAGATCTCTTTAACACCCAGAGCAATATGTGTGTGTGTGTATAGGTTCCACAGATGGCAGGAGTATATTTAGATCTTAAATCGACTCCCATTGGCACAGTGAGCATCACACACAGTTTACACTCACTGTATCGTGCCCAATTAACAGTCTAATGTCCGTTCAGCAAGGCTCTATGGCTCTGTTCCAAACTCTAGTGCATGGCCTTGCTGTCTACATAGTTATCTTCTAAGGCAGCATCCTAGCTGAAATGGAACCTCATAAGTGACTGATCTGAAATGCTCTCCATGGCCACTAACTTTGTTAATGGTTACTCACACACCACACAAATAGTGCCGAAGCGCCTGGGAGACTCGACGGATGCTTGCAGTTGATTCCAGTGGAAACTGAGTTGCAGTTGCACAAATAATACTCAAATAATGGGTGAAATAGTGCATTTTAAATGGACAAAACCATTTCCATGCCATGCCGCCTTGAAAGAAAATCACAATGCATTATGGGATTGTGTTTTTCATGAACGTTACTTATGATTTCACCTTATTTTTCGGCCAAAACAAGGTTTCTTATCAAGGCAGCATAATTAGGGTGCTTGCCACGACTATATAGTTATTGGCTTATCAATTATTTCTATGCTTACTTAATTATTTTATACCTAGAATTAGTGATTTGAACAAACCCATAACCCCAAAGTATTATACGTTGGTATGCAACTCACTATTATTTTTTATACATTTTTAAACCAGTGCTGTTATTGTTGTTTAAAACTAAAACTATTAAAAATCATTATGTTAATTGAACTAAATCTGAAATAAAATTTAAATATTAGATGAAAAACATAAAACTTAAATGAAAATGTGAAATGTTGCTTTGGAATAAAATAAATTAAAGTACTAAAATTACTAAAACTGAAATAAAAATAAATCAAAGCTAAATAGAAACAAAACAAAATGACTAAAAATGACTAAAACTCAAATCTTAAAACATCACTGACTGTCAAATTCAATTGCAATTTTGCTTGATTTATTAAAATCAATATTACATTACATATATAATGCAATATGATGTTTAAAAATGTTAAAAATATGGTCTTTATATTAAAATCGCAAAGAGCAGGGGCATCACTAGGCCCATTTTAGGAGGGTCCTAAATATTCACCCAGCCCCCTAAAAGTGTGTGATTAATCTGTACACTAATTCGTGATCGTATTCATTTTATAATAAATCTAAAAGCAAAACGCATGAAAAGAACTATAAAGGGAGTGGAAATGGCAAATGAGCTAATGAGTGGTTATAGTGGTAATTTCATGTAATTTTCGTGTTAAAAGTGTTTGTTTTCCACCAGGTGACAGAAATCCTCCACTAAAGCATGGCACATTTTCCATGTTATCTCCATGAATGAAAATGAGAAATGTAGATCTTCTTTAAAGTTAATTTTACTGCACAAATGTAGTGTAAAAGAAGTGTTTAAAACATTACATGAATTTCGAAAAACTATTTTTTACCCACATGTGGCCAATCTAGACATTTACAGTAATACAAAGTTTGTCTATATTCTTAAAGAATATGAATGAATATTAGCTGGTTATTTAAAATGATTAGAAATTAAATCAATAGGCCTATTTGGGGATTGACTTGATAGTGTACAATCTACTTTTTAGTTCATGTCTACCTTAGTACACAAACAATATATTTAATTTTTTTTTTTAAATCCCTCATTAGCTCCCCTAATATTGAAATCCTAGAATTGCCCCTGCAAAAGAGTTAAGAATATTTGATTCATTATGTTTTTTGCAACAATAAATAAAGTAGTTTTTTTTATTTTTTTTATACATACAACGAAAATAAATGGTGATCGCTGACTGACAAGTTCAATTGAAATTTTGCTTGATTTATTATATCCAATATAAAATAAAAAAAATAAATAAATAAATATTACATGAAAAAAAAAAAAAATAAACAAATTTGAAATATTAAATTTTTTTAAAAAGTTTTTTAAAAATAAAAATATGACCCCCTCACAATCAGAATATTAGAGATGTCTCATTTTAATTTCTAACGTCAGATTAAAAATGTATGTAATCAATGAAACTATTGTAGTTGCTCCATATGCTCTGTACTAAATATATAGATTTTTGCTGACTAGGTTTTGGAACAGAGCCTGTAGTTCAACTAAAGTGCTTTAGCCACATAACAGAACTCACACATACACATACATATCCTCAACAGACACTGAATGTTTACAAGAACCGTCTTTAAAGCTTTACATAATGTTATTTATGTGTCTATAGGTGCTCTGGATGATAAAGTGATAGAGCGACTAGCATCCCAGGAGACGATGCGTTGCTCAAGCCCAGGAGAAGTGCCGGGAAAACGCGGGCTTGGGTTTTACCACGGTTCGTTCTTACCTGCTCTACGTCAGTCTGTCTGTGAGTCTGTCCAAATATCCCAGTGTCTGTCTGTCAACCAGTCAGTCAGATGTCAGTTACACAGCACACACACACACACACACACACACACACCTCAAAAACAAGAGTAGGAGATTCCGGCTAACGCTAGGAACTGAAGCAGGTTGAGGTCGTATGAGCAGATTTATAGGAATCTGAGCCACACATAAACACTCTTTTTCTTTGCTTTTCTCCTCAATGACGCTTTCTGAAAGCTTCAAAAGTATTGTGATCACCACTCAAAAAATATTTAGGCCTAAATTTTAGATGTATGTATCTGAGTTGCATATAAACTCACTGTGTAATCCAAATGGATGCAAAATATGCTATTGAAATATATAAATAACTCTTAAATTTAGGCCCAAATATGTTTTTGAGTCAATGCTGCCCGCACAGTGTTTGCAGCATGGCACAGAACCGAGAACTCATGCTCATTTGAATTCACCTTGACCTCTATCGACCCCTGACCTTTAACCCTGAGGTGCTTCGACTCAGCACAGCGAACACCTAAACAACCTTCGAGTTAGTTTTTCCATGTATGTGCATTTGTAAGTGTTGCCTTGGTGCACACGTGCGCACGTACTTCATCACGCCAGGGTTAAAGGTCTTCGGAGAAGTGAGGGAAACACATTGAAAACACAATAAGCGACGTCACGTCACAACAAACACAACGCACGCACACACACGCACACACAGCGAGGAGGAGGAGGACGGGGGAGACAGTAGAACAGTGAGAGAATATATGAAGAAGCCAACATACAAACGCGGGATATGACACAACCTGAAGAAAAAGACAATACAGAGCGTGTGAGATCCCACTGAACACACACACACACACACACACACACACACACACACACACACTGCAGCAGGTGCAGTTCCATTTGTAATTGCAGTGGATCTCATATGACATTGAAAACAATTTTTGTTACACAACTCTACAGTGTCCAACTTTGTCCCATTTGCATGTTTTTCTCATTACAGAGTATGAGGTTAGTGTAACAGACCTGAATACGTCCGAGTAAAGATTGGGTTTCTGCTCTCTGCTTTTGTAACACAGTAAAGAACGAGACAGTATGTATATGCAACATTTTAAAGGGTCTTTAAAGGAATATTACAGCTTATTTTCAACCTAATAATTTAGATTCTTTTACGGTCATACATTAGCAGAACGTGAACAGCTAAGCGAATAAACAAAATACAACTATTAAATCTTGTGAAACGCTTAACACTTAAAATATACATGTGTTGGCTTGAGACTAATGTGATAAAATTACCTACTACACATCTTTCTGTAATACTCGATTGTGATTGGTCAATCGCTGTATTATAAAGATGTTAGACACTCTCACTATTAACTTTAACTAATTTATTAGTTATTGGTGAGCCCAAAAGTTTGGGCTCACCAAGTCTGCATTTAATTGATCAAAAATACAGTAAACAGCAATATTGTGAAATATTATTACAATTTAGAATAACTATTTTTTTATTTGAATATATTTTAAAATATAATTTATTGCCTGTGATCAAAGCTGAATTTTCAGCATCATTACTCCAGTCTTCAGTGTCACATGATCCTTCAGAAATCATTCTAATACGCTGATCTGCTGCTCAAGAAACATTTTTATTATTATTACCAATGTTGAAAACGGTTTTTGCTGCTTAATATTTTTGTGGAAACTGTCATCCAATTTTTTTTCAGGATAAATAGATGAATAGAAATTGATAAAAAGCAGCATTTAATGTCTTTATAAATGTCTTTACTGTCACTATTGACCAATTTAATGTGCCCTTGCTGAATAAAAGTATTCATTTCTTTAAAAATAATAGCCTGGAATATTCCATTAAACGTATTTGATTGCTAGTCTACTGTCCTCTGCACACAGTGTCAGAAAAATGTCCTTTTAGAGTGAGATTTGTGGCATCTCACTGTATTTGTGCTGAGTTTCTACATGCCCAGTGTAAAAGTGGTTGATAAATTTTCCCCAGTGCTCAGACATTTTTGTCATTGACTGTCCAGAGAAGGACGGTCAGCAGTTTAAGAGGTGGCCAATCTGCAAAAACATAAAATAGCAAATGTATCTGTCTGAGAGCGTGTGAAACCCAACCTTAGACTCATATTCAGTAACATTATACAACATTAGATTCATTTCCTTTAACAGATGAAACTAATGACAGTTTGTTAGGACAACACCACAACATCAACACGAAAAATTACACCAATTAACATCGACACACCCATGCAGGTGTAAATGTGTGTGTAATTGCGTTAAAATATCCTAAATAACTTATTCAGATAATGAATAACTGGACTTTAAGTGCATGTATGTGTCTATTTCTGTGGTTGGTCTTTACCTCTGATAACTATGGTTTGATCCATGTCAAGGCGGAGTTTGCATTAATATCCTTCCATACCATTCGTCTGTGAGGGGAGGATCAGGGGCCGCCGGCTGATATCCTGACTCTAACTGTGCCAAATGAAGTCGGGTTGTGTTGAGGGAAGGATAACCAGGGATATATTGGGTTCGGAGAATTGTGCGTGCTTGGATCGGACATTGTTTGTGTCATTTGTTGTGCATTTTTGGTGGATGGAGAGGAGATTTATGTGGTTGTTGGAGGTGACAGAACAGGGTCACAAAGTTTTGTGGGATGTTGTGTGTAACAGAAGGTTTGTCACTGAAAATGAAGACAAATAGGATCAAGGAAAATGCAGTGCGTAAAAGAAATTGAGAGAATGGAAGAATATAGATGGTAAAAAGAGGATGGTGTATGTGAGGAAAGAAACGGAGGAGAAATTGTGTATTATTAAAGAAAAATAGACATGCAAAGAACCACCAAACAGAAATAAGGAAATGAAAGAAAAGAAGAGAAGAGGAAAAAGGTCAAAAGAGAGATTTTACAGATATCAGTGTGTTATTAAGGATGTTTTCACACTTGAATCCTAAAATAACCAAATTCAGATCCCTTGAAGTGGATCAAAAAACAGTCCAGTTCACTTTGTATTTACACTGTTCCTGGTCTAAAATGAGGGTTCGGATCTCATTTTGACTCATTTTATTTTACACATTTTATTTTTTGAATAAAACTGAAGGAAGAGCTACTTTATTAAAATCTGCATTAAAATATAGCATGAGCTGTCCTCCCATACCTTAAACTATGGAGCTAAAATAGTCTCAGAATTAATTCATTTACAAAATGCATAAGCTTATTCACATTCACAAAAAAGTTTATATATTTGCAAACAGCAGTTCATAACTCAGATTATGCTTAATAAACAAACAAAAAAAATCTGTTTTTTTTTCTTACCCCACTGACATATTTTTTCTTTTTTTTAAAGGATTAGTTCACTTCGGAATTAAAATTTCCTGATAATTTACTCACCCCCCATGTCATTCAAGATGTTTATGTCTTTCTTTCTTCAGTCGAAAAGAAATTAAGGTTTTTGAGGAAAACATTCCAGGATTTTTCTCCATATAGTGGACTTCAATGGGGACCAATGGGTTGAAGGTCCAAATGTCAGTTTCAGTGCAGCTTCAAAGGACTCCCAATATTCTCCTCCAACTTCAAAATCATCCGATATTGTTGTTTTACCTTTTTTTGTAAAGGGTGTTTGACGTCTTTGCACATTCACTTTGTAAACACTGGATCGGTACTTCCGCCTACGTCACGCGTGACCTTTCCAACATGATTACGTAATGTGTGGCGCAGCGCAGAGCTAGTGCAAGATGAGCATTTGTGGTTAAAAAGTATATAATTTTTTATTTTTTTAGAAAATGGCAGATCAATTCGCTAGATAAGACCCTTATTCCTCGTCTGGGATCATGTAGAGCTCTTTGAAGCTGCACTGAAACTGACATTTGGACCTTCAACCTGTTGAACCCCAGTGAAGTCCACGATATGGAGAAAAATCCTGGAATGTTTTCCTCAAAAACAATTTCTTTTCGACTAAAGAAAGAAAGACATAAACATCTTGAATGACATGGGAGTGAGTAAATTATCAGGAAATTTTAATTCTGAAGTGAACTAATCCTTTAAGCACAACCTCAATTAATTTTGATAAATTTTTCAGAAAACAAGACTTAATATCTTAAGTTGTTTAAGTTTAGATATTTATACTGGAAAACATGACAAAGATACTGAGAAATACAATCATTTTTTGCAGTGCAAAAATCCATAGCGAGTCACACAAACTTGATGATTCGCAAATGTAGATTCAACAAACAAATGTTCAGAAATGTGCAAACATGCTTGTGCATTTAAGAATTGCATTTTGCATTTGTAGTTTGTGAACATAAATTCGTTTGGGCATTTGCAAATCGCATTTTTGTGAATTTGAATTAGATTATGATTTGTGAATTGCTGCTTGCAAATGTATAACATTTTTTTATGCTCCATACAAAACAGCTTAATTATTTAACTACGAAAATGAGAATATAAAGTGAACCTGGCATGCTTTTTGTTCAAAATGCACAATATAAGCTCAATCATTGCTCATGGGTCTGAGTTTATTTGGTGTGTTCATATGCATAAACTAAATTGCAATTCTCAACTGGTTGATTGATCGCAAAGCTCTATATATATAGTTGGATATATAAACATATCCAACATTATCTGCATACATACAGTATACAGTATGCTTTGAAATATTGTGAAAAGCATTATACCATTAAAACTGACTTGACTCGACATGTAGCCAAACTTGTTGTAAATGCTCTCAGCCTCCTGAAACCACCCAAGTGTGAAAACACCCAGAGATGTTTAGCGGTTATATAATCTGTATTTTTAGAGAGATGGACACGAGTGTGTGAGATGGGCAGGTTTTTGGGTTTTTTTTTTTTTTGGGACGCTTGTATGCAAACTATGTTAGAAAGGGATCTTTAAGATCTATCACATCTAGCACGGAGGCTGGGATTGGGCCGAGACTGATTTTCCCTTTGCTGCATGATTGTGTGTGTAACTCACTTGCCGAGGCTTTTAAACGTACCTTTCCGCACATTCCCATCAGTGGGTCGAAACTCTCGCGTGTTGAGGAGGAAGCAGGCTCTGTCCTGCTGGTAGCGCTCTTGTGTTCGGGCCATCGGGCTGCGCTCGTCCGGACTAAGAACCTGATCGATTGTTGGACAGTCCTCATTTGCTAGAGCGGCACTGGCTGCGTCACCGTTCTGCTTCGAGTCTGAAGAGAGACATGAATGAACAGAGAGAGTGAGACAGGAGAGGACGAAGACAGACTATTCAACAAGAAGCAGCTGTAATCTGGTGAAATGTGACAGAAGAATTACATAGAAAATACTAATATTCTTTAAAGGAAAAGATCACCTAAAAATAAAAACTGTGGCATTATTTACTAACTGTTGCGCTCATGTTGTCCTAAACCTGCATGACTTTATTTTCTTGAGTCAGTGAGAAGTGAATCAGGTTGATTTGTGAACGAATCATTTACACCAGTTCTGAGAACTAATTCAATCGATTCATTGAAATGATCGGTCTCAAACACTGATTTGTTCATAAGTCGGACATTGAAAATTTTTTTTACATCCTAACTCTGTAGCAGTGAAAAATGAACTTTGTGATCTGTTCCTCACACAAAGCATATTCACATTTTATTTTTTTTATATATATATATTTTATATTCAGAAGACTTAAAGTATAACACATGAATCGCAAAAAGCGCTTTTATGATACCTATAGGCTAGTTGTTATAGATAGTTGTTGACTAGTTGTTATAGATAGACTAGTTAAGAAGAAATAAAATATTAGGCAAGGTTATGCATTGCCCTTTTTCTTTCCTGTACTTTATAGAACTAATAGTGACCCTATAGAACTATTAGAGACTTGCAGGTTTAAAAAAACAATGAATAATTGATAATAGACATGACATTAGCAGGAAGAGCAGTGCATCTTGAGAAACACACACACACACACACACACACACACACACACACACACACACACACACACACATGCTGTTGTACAGTGCAAAAACATTATGATGCATTGTACCATTTTAACAACATTTTAACAATGCAATAATGTTTTCCACACAGCTCCAAGATGTCTCTGTTATATTCAGAAGTCTTTGAAGTTTCATTTTCAAAATATTATGTTCACAGAATTTAATATATAAATATAAAAATATAATACAATATATAATATGTAAAAATAAAATTATAAATATAATATATAATATTTAATAGGCCTAAATAAATCATTCACAATCATTCAATCATTATCCAAAAATAGCTATTTAACATAAATATAACAAATATATATTATAATATATTATATTATAATATAATACATAAAACAATATGTAATAAAAAAAATACAATAGGGCTGCACAATGATTAATCGTGATTAATACAATTATTATGTATATATAAATACACACACATACATGTATATATTTAAGAAATATATGCATGTATAAATAAATATATATATATTTATATATCATTTATATTATATATAAATATAAATATTTTATATATAAATATATAACATTTTTCTTAAATATATACATGTATGTGTGTGTATTTATATATACATAATAATTATACACAGAACACACACATATATTACACATATATTTTGGGCAAGATTAATTGCGATTATTCATTGTGCAGCCCAAAAATACAATGTTTGATATATAATATTTAATTTTTTTTTTTCTGTTGAATTCCAAGCTAATATATACATAATGTTTATGTTGGATTTCAAGCTAAAATAACCGTATATTAATCATATCATCCACTCCAAAAATTTCACTCTAAAAAATGCTGGGTTAAAAACAAAAAGTTGGGTTGAAAATGGACAAACCCAGTAATTGGGTTGTTTTAACTCAGCGGTTGGGTTAAATGTTTGCCCAATCTGCTGTTTTATTTAACTCAACTATTGTTTAAAAATTGCTTAAAATGAACCCAAAGTATGTTAGAAATTAACATTTATTAATAAGTTTAATGAATAATAATTAAACAATAAACATTTATTTAATTACTTATTAATAAATGTTCACCTTGTGATTATTACTGTTGCCTCTAGTAATTTTGTATCTGATTTTTAATTTCGAACCAATTTTGGGTTCATTTTAAGACAGCCATATAGTCATTTTTAAACAATAGTTGGGTTAGATAAAACTGCCCAGCAGGTTGGGCAAACATTTAACCCAACCGCTGGGTTAAAACAACCCAATCGCTGGATTTGTCCAACCCAAAGTTGTGTTGTTTTTACCCCATTTGTTAGAGTGTTGGGTCAGTAAATGCAATTCAGTACTATCATTAAAATATTTGATCATATTGCTGAAACTTCTTGTTCTACAGCTTTCACACATCATAACCTCTGAAGATAACCAAAACCTATAAAAAATTCTTATGGAAAGAATTTGTTTAAAAACACCCAATGAAAGGATTTTTGTGGCGCACAAGAAAATCTGTGTGTATCTGTTCTGTATCTCACCTCTGTTAATCTCTATGATCTCCTCCTGAGCTAGAGGACAGTCGCCCGCCAGCCCGCTCGACCCCAGCACGCCGCCCAGCACGTTACCCAGGATCCTCTGGGGCGAGGCCGTAGCCATTGCGAGGGCATCCGGCTTGCAGTAATTGGGTGAGCCGGGTTGTGGGGCTCGCGGGATGTGTTTGTTCTTCTTTTTGGGCAGCTTCTGCTTGGCCATGGCCAGAGAGTAATACATGCCGAAGTTGTTAACAATCACAGGAACAGGCATAGCAATAGTCAGCACGCCCGCAAGGGCACACAGCGCCCCCACCAGCATGCCCGACCACGTCTCCGGATACATATCTCCATAGCCTAAGGTGGTCATGGTCACCACGGCCCACCAGAAACCAATGGGGATGTTCTTGAAGTTGGTGTGCGCGCTCGCCGTAGGGTCGTCTGGACTGGCTCCTATCCTTTCGGCGTAGTAGATCATTGTGGCAAAGATGAGAACGCCGAGAGCGAGGAAGATGATGAGCAGGAGGAACTCGTTGGTGCTGGCGCGGAGCGTGTGCCCGAGAACACGCAAGCCCACGAAGTGACGCGTCAGCTTGAAGATACGCAGGATTCGGACGAAGCGCACCACGCGCAGGAAGCCCAAAACATCCTTCGCCGCTTTGGAGGAGAGTCCACTCAGACCGACCTCCAGGTAGAAGGGCAAGATGGCCACGAAGTCGATGATGTTCAGCGCGCTCTTGAAGAACTCAACCTTGTCGGGACAGAAGACGACGCGAGTGAACACCTCGATGGTGAACCAAATCACGCATACTCCCTCCACGTACGTCAGCCAGCTGTCCGTGACCACCTCGTACACGATCTCCTCTTTCGTCACGTTCCCTTCCGTAACATTCTCGGTTCTGTTGTAGATGGTGTTGAACGCTTCGTGCGTCTCCATGCAAAAGGTGGAAATGGAGATGAGGATGAATAGCAGGGATCCGAACGCCACATACTGAAGAACGAGAGAGAAAGAGAGAGTTCAGCAGGGGAGACAAAAAATGATGGCAACTTTTAAACAACATTCAAAACTGCCAAATATTATTCTTATATTGTAAATCATTATGAGTACAAGTTGTAATTGCTCCTAAACTTAATATATAAATCATTCACAATTTGATATAATTAAATTTCTATTAAATTTGATATAATATAAGATTTAATATATAAATCTTTTTTTCTGTTGGATTCCAAGCACAATACATGTGTGTATATATATGTGTAAAGCGCTATACAAATAAACTTGAATTGAACTGAATTAACAAATATGCGTTGTTCCGGTAAGCAGATGCTTTTATCTTGCAGTACACTTATTACAGACACAATCCCTCCGGAGTAACCTGAAGTTAAGTGCCCTGCTCAAGGACACAGTGCTGTCAGCTAATGACCCCAACCAGCATCCGGAAGTTTCTAGTCCTATAAGCTTTAGCCATTACGCCAAATTGGTGGAACACAAACCCACAACCTTAACTTCATTTTGAGATGTCCACTGCGCTGGAACCCACATTATGCATTATATATTATTATATATAACATTTACATTTATGCATTAGACAGACACCAGTGTTATTTCAACATTATTTATATACTATTATAGTATTAATATTTTGAATTAGTTAATTTACACGACAACTGCGGTACCGTTATCGTCTCCGTGTAAACTACAAAGACATGAATTTGTGAAAACGGTGACGTACGCATGTGTATTACATGTTCAGTCTATAAGTGCGTAGTGTTTCTTTACAAAGTGACATCGCCACCTACTGGCCTGGCATGAATAATACAGTGGTTTTAGCCGTTTTCACGGATCTGTGTGAACAGGGATCGTTTTGACAACATTGACATCTGTACGATAAAAATGCGAAGGAGTTTTAGTACATTGTTGTCGTGTAAACGTACCCTTAGTAATTTTGCTCTGCTGTTGTCATTATATATATATACATATATATATATATATATATATATATATATATATTTTAGTTTATTAAATTCTATTTATTTCCATTATTTCAGTTTTAGTAATGTCATACTTCAATTTCAACTTATTTTATCTCAGTTATATAATATAAGACTTCACAAACAACTGTTTCGAAAACTAGACTGGACTTGCGACAAATCACTCGAGAATTTACAATAAAATGACAGATATAATATGTTATATGTAAATTTTTCTGTTAGATTCCAAGCTAAAATATCTATAAATAAAATGTAATTTATTATTTTATATGTATGCTTTATAAAACTAACCTGTATTGTATCGAAAACTAGACTTGGACTTGGAGTTACTATTAATGAGCAAGTTAACAACACAGAGCTATAGGATTCCAAACTGTTTACATAAAGTCATGTTTTATATGAATCAACATTATTAAGATGGTACGGGTAGATAAATAAAACACATTCTGATAAATGCATACAATCCTCACATCTTAAATATGATGAAATTATATTTATAAATCAACTTTGGAAAAGTTGAAGCTATATGCTGCCTCTCTATAATGCATAACTAATAGTTTGTCGTTCAGAAGTTTATTAAGGGATCTGTCCTTGACCTCATTTTATTTCCTCTAGACATTGATCGCGATGTACACAAGATCAGTTTTCATAGGCATGATGACTATGCATAGCTTCATATATCTGTGAAATCACATGAACCCTAATGACCTATTTGTCCAATGCTGAGCTCAGGTAAAACAATACGTTTTCTGTAAACGGAGACATACAGTATCATAGCTTTACATATAGATCAGTGGCAATGTAAGGAAGTGATCTGCAGATTCTTTGATCAATGCAGTTCAATTAAAAATCATCCAAAGCATCAAGACATTATAAGAGGGTTAAATGCTGGATAAAACATTAAACTCAATTATGAACACGATAAAGTCACTTTTTTAAAAGATGGTTAAAACTTAAAGGGTTAGTTCACCCCAAAAAATTCTGTCATTAATTACTCATGAAATCCGAGAGCTCTCGGACTCCTCCATAGACAGCAATTTGATTACCGCTGCGCACAAAAAGTATTCTCGTCGCTTCATAAAATTAAGATTGAACCAATGTAGTCACATGGACTATTTTAACAATGTCTTTAGTAGCTTTCTGGACCTTGACAGTGGTAATTAAATTGCTGTCTATGGAGGAATCAGAAAGCTCTCGAATTTCATCAAAAATATCTTCATTTGTGTTCTGAAGATGAAAAAAGGTCTTACGGGCTTGGAACAATGTAATATAATATAATATAATATAATATAATATAATATAATACATCATATTTATTTATAATGTTACAGAAATATTAATTTATAATACACATTCATATCTGTTTAAAAACATTGCTTTCTAGTTTGACAAATGAAATAAAGATGACAATGATTTTGATGATAATGATAATGATAATAAATTTCATCATTCCAGCATGAGAATCCCTCCTGTGGTCCCCAGACACTCTTTCCTCTGTATTTGGTCTACTCAAAAGTGTGCCAGAACCTAAACTAGGTCCTGACACACACACACACACACACACACACACACACACACACACACATAGAGAAAACTCCGATCTACAAATAATCTCTCACCTAAATTCTCTTTTACACACAAATTTACATCCGAATGTAACCCCAGAATAAAAGCCCACTAAACACTCAGAGACCCGGGGCATGATGTCCCTTTGGGAAATGACCCTGTTGTTATTAGTTTTACTCATAAAAATTAAGTGTTTAATTCACAATTAACCTGCCAAAATTCATGCAACCATTTGATTGTGCAAGCAACTTCTCTCTCAAATTGACAAGTCTTTGTACACTGAGTATAAGAAAGAAAGATCAGACGTATTTATATAGAGATCACACACACACACACACACACACACACACACACACACACTCAGAGCCACTCATGTGCATGAGATGTTCCAGGCATTTAGGACACACAGGGTTGAAAGCCTCTCCTCCACTCCACCCCTCTATCTGCTCGCTCCATTTATCCCTCCATCCAAGACTGCTTTGTTTCACAGGCTGCCCAGGATTTGTACTGAACCATCTACCTCCCTCTCTAACACACACACACACACACACACTTGTTTCTCTATCATGGTGGAGGCTTATGCGTTGTGCTAAAGATATTTTCTCTATTTCTAAACTTTTGCATTTTAAACTTTCATTAAAGTCACATGAAATCAAAACTGACAGTTGTTCAATTGATTGTTTTAATGGAATATTGCAGTATTTATTATAAATGATTAATCTGTACACATCACTATTTTTTTTTAATTCATGTGCCTCATAATCTTTAATCCAAATAACATTAATTATAAAATTGCAGCGACATCTCTTCTCTGATGATGTGTTTACTGGCGTTAGGGTGGGACAACCTGTCACACACATGAGATCCACCAATAGCAAACCGCAACCTTCCAATCAATTCCAAATGGACAAAATCAAGCCCCGCCCTACATTTTTTTTCTCATTCTAGAAGCCATTTCACTCATACACATCACAATATAGAAGAAAAGACTTCAGTTTCATGCCAACATTAAAATACTATTTAGTCATACACTGTAAAAAAAATATTCTTTGAAGTTGTAAATAAAACAAAGGTTATTGGAGTACATTTTAAAATAAAATAGTATTTCAGGCTTTCTACTTCAAAATTTCACATTTAATTCAGTGTGTTAATCGCAGCTTCTTTGTAATTATTTGTGAAATTTACTAGCAATTTCTGAGTGAAAATTGAAATCTGAGTAAAAAACTTTTTTTTTTCCCCCACTGTATTAAAGCAGTTTTTAAAGATATAGACTAGCACATTTTTGTCATTTACATATTTAGCACATATAATCATTCCAAACCATCTTAAAAAGGGAAATATTTGTAATTATGCAATCAGGAATATGATTGCAAGAAAATACTTTTGGTATTTTTACTTCAAAATTCTATTTTTTATTTTAGTCTTTGTAATTATTTGTGAAATGTACAAAGTGATAATTGTTTAAAAGTAAATCCTGCATAATTAAAAAAAAAAAAAAAAACTGTATTAAAGATGAGCACATTTCTGCCCTTTTCACATTTATAGTACATATAATCACTCCAAGCTTAAAAGGGAAATATTTGTAATCAGGAATATGAAAAACAAAGAAAACGAGGGAATAAGAGCATAGCGAAGGACAGATCTGAACAGGACAGGTGCTTATTTCAGGTGAACATGAACACACAACTCTTTTTAAAGTACCTGCCTCATCCCACAAGCCCCCTCTCTTTCTGTTTGTCTTCAGTCTCAACCTGACCTAGTTACAGACTGCTGCAGTAACCAGCTTCCTCTGCCCAGGTCCCCCTCTCTCCTCACGCATCTCTCTCTCTGATGATCTCTCTCTGTGAGACTCCATATTGCCCGCTTAAACGGGGGAACCAGTCAGTCGACAAACCAGTTGCATGTTTAAGTCACGCCCTTTGCAACATTTACATTTACAGAAATACATGGAATACCAGCATGCTGCTAACTGCATACTACACACTATATACTGTAAACTGCCTACTATTTATGAAACACAAGCAGAAATTTCTGTGTAAATTGTTCATGAATCCATTCTTAAACTAATGGCAACAATTAATGCAACAATGATTTATACTTAGCATGTGCTTCATGAATGAGGCTCAATATATGCAACAGTATACAGTATGCCAACATAAACATGAGCATGCAACATTATTATTATATAAGGCAATGTTGCCTATTTAATTGACCAAGTGGTCAGTCCGACTAAGTGAGTTATGCTATGATGTCACTTAATACCTGTATGATGCAAATCTTAGTTCAAAGAGACAGTTATACCGTGGTACTGTAATATTACCATATTCACCATGGTATTTATACAGTACCACAAAAGAATGGCATGGTACCATATGTCCAAAAACATAGAATTACCATGGCACCATATTTAAAAACCACGATATTGCTATACTATATTGTTCAAAACATAGTTTTACCATAGTATCATGTCCATAAATGTGGTATTACAATGGCATCGTATTAAAAAAAAACACAGTATTACCATATTATGTTGTCCAAAACATAGTTTTACCATAGTGTCATGTCCAAAAATGTGGTATTACCATGGCATCATATTAAAAAAACACTGTATTACTATACTATGATGTCCAAAACATAGTTTTACCATAGTGTCATGTCCAAAAATGTGGTATTACCATGGCATCATATTAAAAAAACACCGTATTACCATACTATGATGTCCAAAACATAGTTTTACCATAGTATAATGTCCAAAAATGTGGTATTACCATGGCATCATATTAAAAAAAACACTGTATTACCATACTATGATGTCCAAAACATAGTTTTACCATAGTATAATGTCCAAAAATGTGGTATTACCATGGCATATTCAAAAAACACAGTATTACCATACTATGATGTCCAAAAACATAGTATTACCATAGTATCATGTCCAAAAATGTGGTATAACATGACACCATATTCAAAAAACAGTATTACCTTACTATGTTGTCTAAAACATAGATTTACTATAGTACCATGTCCAAAAAATGTGGCATTACATGACACCATATTAAAAAAAAGCACATTATTACTGTACTATATTGTTCAATGAGGTATTACATGACACCATATTAAAAAAAAAAAAACTGTACTACACTATTAAAAACTTGGTATTACCATGTCCCAGAGACCATGGTATTTTGTGTAAGCGTGTGAGTATTGCTCTCTGCTGCACTGGAGCTCTGCTCACTATCTTTCTGTCTTTGGTGCAGGAAGGGGAAGCAAGCACAGCGGTTGTCATGGAGACAGTGATGAAGCTGTGCTGCGGTAAACACGTCATTAGAGTCACGTTAACACTCGTGTGCACACACACACACACACACACACACACACGTCGTGCACCACGGTACAGTGTGAGACGTTAAAATAAACGCAATCGCTCACAGCATGTGTGAAAGTCACTCGTTACTCAGTCTGCTTTCCCCCCTAATCTTTCTTTCTTTCTTTCTCTGGCCTGCTCTGTTAATCTCCTCCACCATAAAGCGGCAAACGGATGTTAAAGGGATAGTTCAGCTGAAAACGACAATTCTGTCATCGTCGACTCACTCTAATGTGTTAATTCTGTTGTGGAACACAGGAGATATTTAGCAGGATGTCGACTACTCACCAAATTAATGAACAAATAAATCTAAGTGTCAAGATCCAAAAAAAAAAAATTGTTTTAGGACTATAAGACTATTTTTTGTTGCATTTATTTGATCAAAAATACAGTAAAAATTGTGAAATATTATTACAATTTAAAATAACTGTTTTCTATTTGAATATATTATAAAATCTAATTTATTCCTGTGATCTAAAGCTGAATTTTCAGCATCATTACTCCAGTCTTCAGTGTCACATGATCCTTCAGAAATCATTCTAATATGCTGATTTGCTGCTCAAGAAACATTTCTCATCATTATCACTGTTGAAATCACTTAATATTTTTGTGGAAACCGAATAGAAAGTTCAAAAGAACAGCATTTATTTAAAACAAAAATCTTTTGTATTATTATAAATGTCTTTTCTAAACCTAACTTTAAGGGACAAACAGAACCTGTTTTGCTCAAATGTGCAGCATACAGCAGATCACACTATGTAGGGTACTGCATCCCACAATGCAAAGCATCCGACTGTTCTATTTCCAGTGTAATGAATAAACTCGTGTTAATATATCCACCATGATTTTAACATCTCTTGACTCATTACTTCATCAGACTGCCAAATTAAAAGGAAAGTTCACATAAAAATGAAATTTACTCACCCTCATTTTGTTCCAAAACCTGCATGACTTTCTCTCCTCTGTGTAACACAAAAGATGATGTTTTGAAGAATGTTGAGAACCAAACAACATTTAATTTCATTGTATGGATCAAAAAACACTGAGGCATTTCTCAAAATATCTTCTTTTATGTTCCACAGAAGAAAGTCAGTCATACATTTTTGGATCTACATTAATTTTTGGGTGAGCAATCCCATCAAAATATGAAAATACCACTTGATAAATGAAGTATGCACATACTACAGTTTGAAACATTTAGCACTGAATATGATCTCATACAGTATACAGTATGTACTGCAGCACACATCTCCATTCTGAACACGAGCACAGTGTAACAGTACATCAGAACCTGCAGGGATTATTATCCGAACACACTCCCTCAAGACATCTAGACCAGAACAAAAGTACAACCTTCTCACGAATCTTAAATAGCCCGTTCCCGTTCAGTTCGAAGTATTAAAAGCCTGTAGATGTCACATGATGCCACAGGCGTTCAGTTCGGTACATCTGACCGCTAAGTGAGGTGCAGCAACCTGAAAACGTCAGGATGTTTTAATGGATGCAATGTGAAGACAAGAGAAGAGGACTGACAGAAAATGAAAGATGATCACATATGACGGTAAAAAGAGTTAAATTCTAAATTCCTGGATTTGGATGGATGAGCCACATTCAAAGACGTAAATGCTGATAAATGCACAATCTAGATGAATGCAAAATTAAAAACATTTAAACAAAAAATAAAAGTTGGGCAATTTTTTACATTATTTAATATTAGTTATTATTTAAAAAAATGTTAGTTATTATTTTTTTAATATGTAACATTATTTTTTTATTACTTAAATCCAATTATTATTATTTTTAATATATTTAGAATTTTGAATCTAATTGTAATTATTAATAATTATATCATATCTTTTATCATATTGCTGTTGTGCCGATTTTAAAAAATAGACTGCTATTTAAAGACCCTTTCTTTTAAAAATAAATCTAATAATATATTTCATCAACCATTGAGACTCTCAAAAACTTTTTTTATTATTTATTTTTGTCTGTAAATGACGTTAAAAACAAAATTATAATTATATTATATATTGGTTGAGCCGCGTTCGAACCCGAAAACATGCAGTCAAACCAAAATTAATCCAGACATTCTGAATATTTCATTCATTAATACAGTTTATTCACTATAGTTTAAAAAAATGGTAATAAAATATGACAAGATTTTCCTTTTTTAGCATTTTCCTTCAGGTCAGTCCTATGTTCATAATAAAAAATCCGTTTGAATATCCGCTGCGATCTTGTCCTTTTAACATTTAACGGGTTTTCCCGTGTCCTGCTGACACTAACAGCGCTAGTCAAAGCATTTGTTATTTGCGTCTTGTTCCGTGTTCACAACAAGTTTCAATATAAAAGTCTTTGCGACTGAGTGACTTGCACATAAAGACAGTCTTTGCCGCCATCTAATGGCATAACAATGTAACTTCTGTTGCTTTTCACGGTCAGGGACTACTTTTTCCAGCGGAAGGAAGACTTTTAATGATTTTACTTCATGAAAGTAGCATTGATACATATTTTTTGGCTTTAATATTTGTATTGTGTGGTAACTGTTTTATAAAAGCAATAAGCCCTGTGAAGCCGTGGTTTACAGTGAATTTATAACCGCTCCGCTCCACGACGTGCCTAACAACGCCCCTTAGCTGTTATAAATTCACTGTAAACCACAGCTTCTTGGGGCTTATTGCTTTATTAAAAAAGCACCAAAAAGTACTGTGGTGCTACCATGTTTTTTTTTTTTTTTTTTTTTTTGGACACTATTGTTCAGAAGTCTCTTATGCTCACCAGCAAAGCTGCATTTATTTGATCAAAAATACATACAAAATAGTAATATTTTGAAATATTTTTACTATTTTAAATGACTGATTTCTATTTGAGTATACTTCAAAATGTAATTTATTCCTGTAATGGCAAAGCTGAATTTCCATGTTGCTGAATTTAAATGTTTAATAAAAATTATTATTATTAATAATAAAACTTACTATTTAATGAACATCAGTGTCTTTTATCATATTGCTGTTGTGTTGTTTTAAAAAAAAGCCACTCAGTGATGAGTTTTATAGTGAGTTTTTTACCACGCTTTACCACTTCACGTCATGCCTAAAAACACCTATAAAATCAAAATCAACTGTAACACGTGTCACAAAGTGGCTTATTTGCTTAATTAACTGCTCTGACTGAATAATGAGTTGCACATTCGAAATTTAAATGCATAAATGAGATGTATACATTTCCAGAGATGTATATAGACACTGAACAGACGTAAAAGTGCACACACTCATGCATCAGCAAAGGAGGAAATATATCAAGCTGCCTGTCACATGGGAACGACCCATAACATCAGGAGAGACACCTGAGAGAGAGAGTGATCGGTCATTTGATGTAACACAGGACACTGCGGGATACTGAAGGTCATAGGGGGACAGTGTGTGTGTATGAAGACATGTATGTGTGTGTGTGACAGACAGCACCATGCAACACCGGTTCACACCGGTGCATTACAAGGATGTGTGAACGTTACTTCACATGCATATTCAGGGCTGCATGCAAACAAGCACTTGAAATGCACTTTTTTTTCTGTAGCGATTCCTCTGTTCTGAGAGCGTTTCATTAGCTAACACATTCTGTGTAAAACATGATTCACAAATGCGTGCATTTCTTTGAAAACGCAGTGCAAACAAGAGTATCTCCTACACTGTTGCGTGTGGGACCGTGAGCGTCTCAGCATTCTGCCTGTTTTGTATTCTCTCTAGAAGACTGCAGTGTTGCCATGTACGTTTGTCCTTGCGCCACAGCGCCCACCCCCTTTTTCACTGCTCCTGTCTCATTCACTCACCTCTTTTACTTGCAGTCTCTCTATCGCTCTCTCTTTCTCTCCTCTCACTCTATCTTTGTCCTTAATCTAACTGAGAGCTTCTGTGACCAAAAATTGCTTTGTAAGAGAAATGGCAAAGTCACGGGAACATGGGAACTCTTTAAATCTCACCAAAAAAACTAATTTCATCCATCTGTACATGTGTGTGCTCTTGCACTGAACAGAAATATAGTAAACACAGTAAGAATATTGTAAGAGCACATTTTAAATTACTGTTTTCTGTTTGAATCTCTTTGTAATTTATTCCTGTGATCAAAGCTGAATTTTCAGCATCATTACTCCAGTCTTCAGTGTCACATGATCCTTCAGAAATCATTCTAATATGCTGATTTGCTGCTCAAGAAACATTTTTGATTATTATCAATGTTAATATTTGTTGTGGAAGCTTGTGTGACCAAATATTGTTTTGTAAACAGCAAAGTCAAAGTGATGAATTTAGTATTGGCTATGCTGGACTTGCAGCTATCCTGTAGGAGCAGATGGCTAAACACACACACACACACACACACACACACACACACACTGTCTGTCGCTAAAGAGAGTTGCTAGTGACCTGCAGTACCATCAGGAGCATACAATCACATATAAAGCTTAAAGGGGTCCTTGATTATGATTTCACTTCTTTAACTTGTGTAATGTTGCTGTTTGAGCATAAACAACATCTGCAAAGTTACGACGCTCAGGGAGATATTTTCTTTTAAAGAATTCTCTGTTTAAGGACTATAACAAACGGCTGGTAGAGACTACAATGAGCTTCTTCCCGGGTTAGTGACATCACTAACCCTACAATTTACATAAACCCCGCCCCCGAGAACACGCAACAAAAGGGGTAAGGCCATGTTGGGCTGCTTTAGAGAAGAGGAAGAGTTGTTGTAGTAGAGTGTTGTTGACATGCCGTCATTTTACGCCGGACTGCTTCACAAACGAGGGTGAATTCAATGCTGGATTTGCACAAAAGTTTAACATGACGGCACATGCTAGTCGATGAGTTGAATCAACTTCACAGCGACTACATAAATTTATCCACTAACCATTCAGAAATGTCCAGTTTCATTCTAAAAGTTGTAACTTCTTCCTGAGTCTCTCCATCAGTGTCGACTCCGGTTTGAACAATGTAAGGCTGAACACCGTTACTGACAATCCTCATTTTGGGTGCGTGAGATTCTCCAGCTTTGTTGTTGTTGAGCAACCGAAGCATGAGCTGTTAAAGCTCCGCCCTCTTCTGGAATGTGGGCGGGAGCAGCTGCTCATTTGCATTTAAAGGGACACACACAAAAACGGCGTGTTTTTGCTCACTCAAATATTTTGTATGACAAAATTGCCTTTGGGTATCTTAAAAGGTAAAAATTATTATTAATAATTATATATAATATAATATATTATATATAACTATTTTATATGTATAATAATTATAAATTCTAAAGTAGTGGCCAAAAGTATTGGTATGTCCTCATTTAGGGAAATGCTTTGGTTAATTATGTAAAGGTTTTGATATGTTGAAGTGACTCTGGTATCACTTATAACAGCGTGTCCACCTGTCCAAGGTCACGCCTATATTACACTGGAGCTTTACTAAAAGAACAAGTTGGTGTGTGTGTGTGTGTGTGTGTGTGTGTGTGTGTGTGTGTGTGTGTGTTGTTGCCCTTGTCCTGTCTCCCAGACACGGACACTTTGGGACAGTTCTCCTGACTCAGCAAAAAAAAATAACCAAATAAATAAGCAAACTAAAAAATGACCAGAGGGAAAACAGAAGACAAATGATGTCAAAACTAACATTACTAAACGAGTGACTGAATTTTCAGCATCATTACTCCAGTCTTCAGTGTCACATGATCCTTCAGAAATCATTCTAATGTGCTGATTTGCTGCTCAAGAAACATTTTTGATTATTATTAATGTTGAAAACAGTATAATATTTTTCTCAGGATTCTTTGATGAATAGAAAGTTCAAAAGAACAGCATTTATTTGAAATAAAAATCTTTTGTAACTTTATAAATGTCTTTACTGTCACTTTTGATCAATTTAATGCATCCTTGCTGAATAAAAGTATTAATTTGTGAATACTGTGGTACACTTACAAAGTTCAGGATTATTAGAATAAAATATTTATGGCTAACTAATCAGGCTGAGAAGAAAACTGCTCCTCAGAGATGGATGGAATTACTGCTGTCAATAATTAGAAAAGCGTTAGTGAACATTAGACCATGGCCATCACTTTATAGCTCAACTACATTTATCTGTTTATTGGAAACAAAGATGTCAAGGACAAACCTCCTGCTTTCCAATCCACACGAGCCTCAACTGAAAAACTGGAAATCCTGTTAGACATTCCCAGTATTCCACATCACATTAATGATGGAACGTCCTCACATATGAAGCATGTGTTTGTGTGTGATGAGACAGACACCAGGGTGTGATGCTGCTGCTCTGATGTGGCTCAGCAGGATATGATCTCATCGCCACAGGAAGTTCCAATTATCACTGAGATGAAATTACCTAGCAGGTCTGATCTCGGTTCCCTGTGGAACAGACATGAAACTAAAGAGATTGACTCATTGACACACACACCTGTGTCAGGGAAAACTGAAACGCTTTCTGTCGAAACTTTCGAAGCTCTGGCGCCAATCACTCACACTCTCAAGAGTCTAGAGCATGTGAGCGCTTCTCCAGTACACTACGAGTCAAAAGTGAAGCTTTTTTGATGCTTTTGAAAGAAGTCTCTTAACGCTGCATTATTTGATCAAAAATACAGTAAAAACAGTAATATTGTGAAATATTACAATTTAAAAGAACTGTTTTCTATTTGAATAAATTTAATTTATTTCTGTGATCAAAGCTGAATTTTCAGCATCATTACTCCAGTCTTCAGTGTCACATGATCCTTCAGAAATCATTCTAATGTGCTGATTTGCTGTTTAAGAAACATTTCTGATTATTATTAATGTTGAAAACAGTTGAGCTGCTTCATATTTTTGTGGAACTATGAAATACAACCATTCAAAAAATTTGGGGTAAGTAAAAAAAAAAACTTTTATTCAGCACAGATGCATTAAATTGATCAAAAATGACAATAAAAACATTTATAATAATAAAAATCACAGTTTTCACAAAGAATATGAAGCTGTTTTCAACAATAATAATCAGAAATGTTTTTTGATCAGCATATTAGAATGATTTCTGAAGGATCATGTGACACTGAAGACTGGAGTAATGATGCTGAAAATTGAGCAAAATTGAGAAAAAAGTTATTTTAAATTGTATTTCACTGTTTTTACTGTATTTTTAATCTGCCTCGGTGAGCAGAAGAGACTTCTTACAAAAACATGAGAACGTCGTAATTAGTCTAAGCTTTTGTACGGTAGAGTACATGCAGTACACATGAAATCAATTAAACATATGAACCTTCAGATCAGGACCCCGGTCGGTGCCTCCACCCATCATGGAGGTGCCCTTTGAGAACATCAGGAGGAATATGGAGGGACAGCTGTGTAAATCGGCTGAGGGACATGCTTGTCTTTGTCAATTAAGCAACCAGGAGCCCGAATGCAAGGCCCCTGGGAGGCGCCAACTCCAAGGCCGTCACATAAGAGCTGTTCATCTGCTCAGCCTTTCAAGCCATGTCAAGACTGCGAATAAAATATTCATGGAGCAGAACGCCAGTGTCTCTGAGCTCATGATGCTGGAAGTTACTACAGGTGAAGCTTCTCTGGACCTTAATGGAGAACATTGAGATCCCTGCAGCCATCATCTCACCACAGGACAAGAGGAATTTACTGAATCGCAATCGGAAAAAAAATCTAAACGGGTTCGAAATGAAGTGTTCTTCGACTATGATGCACAAAAGTTTATTGAATATGGTGAAATCTGTACTACATCACTCAAAAGCTTGGATTTTTTTTAACGAAATGAATACTCATATTTAGCAAGGACATATTAAATGAATCAAAAGTGACATTTATAATGTTAAAGAGATTTCTATTCATCAAAGAACCATGAAAAAAATGTATCACGGTTTCCACAAAAATATGCTGCAGCACAACTGTTTTCAACTTTAATAATCAGAAATGTTTCTTGAGCAGCATATTAGAATGACATTAAACATCTTACCAACCCCAAACTGTACTGTAAAATTGACCCATTGAATTTATAGTGCAACAATTTATGCAAATGTTATGCGCAGTTTACGTAGATATTAGATCTGCTCATGTTTCAAGTGTAATTTACTCAAAATCCATAAAACATAAAAATGTGCACGATCCATTAAGGCAATAAACATTATTTTACACTTATTAGACAATTTTCATAAAAACAAAGATTCAAAAAATCAGTACATTATTCATAATTTTTTTCATACATACATTGTTCCACTGAATTTACATAATCGTTTTATGCACAATTTACTTACAAATTAGTACTGCTTGCATTTTATTAACAAGGCCAGTTAATTTTTAAACCCCAAACTTTTAAACGATAGTCAGTCAGTCAACTTCAAGGCTTTTAAAGTTGCTGTATGTATTTTTTTTATTTTTTTTTTGACTGTAGTAAATCACAAAAATACCATAATATGTTTGCAGAGCTTTGGGAAACATGGTAAGTTCACATACTTGTTTCTCCGAAAAACAATATAGCCAGTTATTCTACTTTGAAATGTGTGTTCCGTGTCGGAATGTCTGTTTAATTTTTAATCTGTGTGATCCCGCCCACTTCCAATTTACCCAATAGTATTTCAACACCCTGGGTTGCCAAGTGGCGAAAACACAGTGTATTTTAGCCATGGAAGCCAGCAAATAAACAAGGTCAGAGATCGCAGATTCTACTCGACATAAAAAAAAGCCTCAGCCTCCATGCTTTTTAAAACATGGAAAAATCAACTCATCAACTTTATGTAAGCCTCGTCCCCTTCCACTGTCCAATGTGCTCGTTCCTGTTGTATGTCTTTAATCTGGCAACCCGTGTGAGCGTCGAGTCTGAGGAGGAGGGGGTGGGAGAAACAACCCTCCCCAATATTTTAAATTTGGACTGCAGTACCCATTTCAACCACAAGCTGTCAATATTACATACTGCACCTTTAAAACTTTTTTTGGAAAACTTTCAAGCAATGCTTTGTCAAGCCAAAATTGAAATTTTTCACAAATCAATTTCTTAAAATTTCCTTTAATTCTACTTTTAAATTTACATTAAAGTTTGCTAGTTCAACTCAAATTCCTGCAGATATGTCCTGAAAAATCACACTTGATGATTCTTTCTCTCCATTTCCACCATATTTCAGGAGCACAGTTTAGATAAACCCTCATCAAACGTATTAATGCGTTTGTGTTCATTCCATACATCCATTAGCTCTATGATTGGCAGGAAGGATTGCAAGATATGGCTTTGTCTCTCTGAGATGCACTGCTCTGCAAAGGCAAAAGAGAGTAACTATGCATTATGTCAAAATTGAGTTATGACTGGAAATGGGTCTTTTAGACTATGATCTGTCCTGTGACAGTTGGGTTTGGCTCAACTATACGGAGATTCAGAGAAAATGCAGTGTGAAAATTGACATCAAATCAATCAAAATGAACTTTGAAGCCACTTTTCTCTGTTAAAGTGTTTCTCTGTTACGGAATTTGGCCTCTGTAGGCCATGGCATATTTAAAACAGCAAAACTCTTGTGGAGTGAAGCAGTAATGTATGTTTATGAGTTTGTGCATGCATGTTTGTTGAATGTTTGAGTGATTTTATGGCCCAGGGCTAAAAAAATACATATTGTTTCAAAGCAGCTTTACAGAAAATGATTATGATTGACATTTAATTAACACAGGTAATGTCAAAGATGTTTTTTACAGCAAAAGTTAAAATCATTTTAGACTGTGTTCTGAATAAATAAGCAAAAACCAAAAATCATCCCTGCTGTGCATAAGTATATGTTAAAGAGTATTCAAGAGAGACATGTTTGTGTGTATTTGTGTTTAAAGGTGTACATGTGTCAGCACAGCGCAGACACTCATTCATTCTCTAGGCAAAACACAGTGTCCCTGGCTAAACTTGTCACAAAAAGCTGATGCCCTGAACAGTTTGTTTATTACGACTGCTATGCATGGGACTCAGGCACCCCGTCGATGTGATTGGGCCCGACGGGAGGAGGTATTCCGGGACCGCACGTCCCAGAGCTGGATGGGAGAACTGTTGATGGAAGCAGACTCCATGCCAACTCTTGCAAGTTATATGTGAGGCTGGTTTAGACTACAAGATAATTACAGCAACATATAGGCTACTGTTAGACATGACCTTCATGTCTGAGGTGATTACACTGTCAAACACTATGCAGGTGTGCAACATGTTATTAGAGTAAAAAGACAGTACAGTACAAGTTACTGTACATCAGTGTCAGCAACAGGTTAAAACGAGTTATAATTCCTGCACTGTAAAAAAAAAAAAAAAAGAAAAAAGTTTTGCTGTTTATTTTTACATATCTTTCCTTTATTTTTGAAATACAGTAAATACATTCTCTCTCTTTTTTTTTTTTGCCCTCTAGTGTTTAAAAAACAAAACCGCATGCATTTTGCAGAAGAACATTGTTTTGGTTGTGCTTGTGCATTCACTTCTAGGCTTCAGAGATATAAGAAGTTTAGATGGAAAGGATCTGACTAGCTGAAGACATTACTGTAGCTTTACTCATTAATAGACACAATACTTCCTTGAAAATAACTTCCAGCACAGCTCTACAACAACCATAATAAAATGACCCTTCACATAAAGCTTTACACTAAACTCTGTTAGAGAGCTACATATGGCAATTTATCTCTTTAATAAAATACTTGAGTAAGAAAAACACCATCTCTGCGTCACTTCAAATCCCTCAGTTCTCGCCATCTCTGAAAAGCCAAACCCATGTTGGTTCTTGTTTTATTACGTCGCGTTCTCTTTTTGCCAGCAGACTCTCTTCTGTTCGGTGTTTGTTTAAAACGGGTGATTCCCTGGAGGTTGGAGATTTAGCTGCTCCGTGACAAACTTTCTCACTAGTTGTGACAACTAACCTCTGCCGCTCCCACACCACACACGCGTCAAAGTAGCCAGGGCAACTTTTCTCTATTTACGGATATGACGAGACACACATGGGCAAGTGACGTACTCCTGCGAAAACCATCCCGACTTAAAAAACCAAAACCATATCTCACTTATAATAGGCTTACAATAGTGAATCAGGGTAAAACAAAAACATGTTTTTGGAAGAAGGATTGATGATGTACTGACTCATTATTTAAATTGTTAATTTTGAACAAAAAAAGTTACACAGTGTACCTTTAAATAAGTACATTTTTACATCACAACAAATACTATTTCCCTTTACAGTCTGAAAATATGCAAAACCCTAAAGTCTAATGTTGTTAAAGGCCAATCCATACTGCACCAACAGTCAGACGCCGACAGACAGAACTCGTTTTCGTCAACTGAACATGTAAATATGGATATTTTTCTAACAAAAACGCATCGCTTCACTTCAGAAGGCATTTATTAACCCCCTGAAGCCGTATGGATTACTTTTATGATGGATGGATGCTCTGTTTTGGACTTGGTTACTATTCAGCTTGAAAGAGACATAATATTTTTTAAAGGGGTCCTTGATTATGATTTCACTTTTTTAACTTTAGTTAGTGTGTAATGTTGATGTTTGAGCATACACAACATCTGCAAAGTTACGACGCTCAAAGTTCAATGCAAAGGGAGATACTTTCTTTTACAGAAATTGCTTTTTAAGGACTACAACAAACGGCTGGTAGGGACTACAATGAGCTTCTTCCCAGGTTGGTGACATCACTAACCCTAAAATTTACATAAACCCTGAGACACGCAACAAAGGGGGTGAGGCCATGTTGGATTGCTTTAGAGAAGAGGAAGAGTTGTTGTAGTAGAGTGTTGTTGCCGTCATTTTACGCTGGACTGCTTCACAAACGAGGGTCAATTCAACGCTGGATTCACAAAAGTTTAACATGACGGCACATGCTAGTCGATGAGTTGAATCAACTCCACAGCAACTACATAAATTTATCCACTAACCATTCAGAAACGTCCAGTTTCATTCTAAAAGTTGTAACTTCTTCCTGAGTCTCTCCATCAGTGTCGACTCCGGTTTGAACAATGTAAGGCTGAACACCGTTACTGACAATCCTCATTTTAGCTGCGTGAGATTCTCCAGCTTTGTTGTTGTTGAGCAACCGAAGCGCGAGCTGTTAAAGCTCCGCCCTCTTCTGGAAAGTGGCCAAGATCAGCAGCTCATTTGCATTTAAAGGAACACACAAAAATGGTGTGTTTTTGCTCACACCCAAATAGAGGCAAATTTGACAAGCTATAATAAATTATCTGTGGGGTATTTTGAGCTGAAACTTCACAGACACATTCTGGGACACCTATCTATCTATCTATCTATCTATCAATCTATCTATCTTGTGCATTTGTAAGTGTGCCAACAATATCTCCTATATATGGAAGACAGATTATAAACAGGTGCCTAGTAAGGCTTTGTAAATCTCTGCTCCTTCTCAAGCAATATGTCACTTGAAATCAAGC
The DNA here is from genome assembly GCF_019924925.1 of Ctenopharyngodon idella. Taxonomy (NCBI): domain Eukaryota; kingdom Metazoa; phylum Chordata; class Actinopteri; order Cypriniformes; family Xenocyprididae; genus Ctenopharyngodon; species Ctenopharyngodon idella. Next base: position 8,182,770 of record NC_067242.1, read on the forward strand.
CACAAGTATCACGTGATTTGTTTGTACCTTTTTCACACACGCTGCCTGAGATCTGTATTCACATTGCTTTAGTAATAACTCCATGACACTCACTACATTACTGCAGAAATAACAGTTTCTCCCTCTGTACATTACAGCGGAAACAAAAAAGTATTTGGGCATTTAAGCCACACTTAAAAACGTCTGAATGTCAGTGCATTAGATAATAAAATAACAGTGCAAATGGCATGAGCTGCACAAGCTTTTCTCTTCACAAACTCCAATTTCCTTCATCCACTGGTGTTTTATCTAATGCAATGGCATTCACACATGCAATTGTGTCTTAAAGGGACAGTTCACCCAAAAATTAAAATTCCTTATACAAAAGAAGCTTTTTGGTAGAATGCGTTTGTCCATACAATGAAAGTCAAATTTCACTGACATTTTTCTAAATATCTTCTTTTGTGTTCCACAAACACTGAAAAGAATTTGGTTTAGAAACAATTTTCACTCAGAAATTGCACAAACCATTGCAAATAAACAGCAAGAAATAAACTGAATTAAATGCAAAATTTTAAAGTAGAAAACTCAAACAGTGTTTTCGGTAACCCTTAAAGCCTAAAAGTATTTCTAATGCATTAATTATGCCTTATAATGCACCTTATAATGCACTGTATGGTCTCATGAATAATTGTAACTCCAGTTATAATACATTATAATACTTATCTATTCATTGTTACACCTTTAGAAAGTATAATGCATCAAACACATGACAAACAACCAATTTCAGATGTAACAATGAATATGTGAATATTATAATGCATTATAAAGTACATTATGAATAATGCATTATACATGAAGTCCAAAGTGTTACTGTATTTTCTTGTAAACTGTACTCCAATCAATTTTGGAAAATAGATTTTACAGTGTAAACAGTGTAAGTCATACATGTTGGGAATAACATGAGGGTGAGGGGTGAGTAAATGATGTGAAATATATATTATTTATTTATTTATTTATTTATTTATTTTTACTGAACTACAACTTAAGTGTTTTTGGTGCCATTGCAAAAAAGGAATAAAAATGACCACAGAAATGATGTCAAAAATTAGTGCTGAAATTAGTCCTTAACATCAATGTAAATGTTTATGAGATAAGTATTGATCTTTGCATGACCATTTAGGATGCATAGATTACAGGATTCGTTCTCAATAACCTTCAGAAGTGTCACGTGCAACTGAACAGTATTACTTGCAGTGCAGTCAGCTGTACGGTGCAGTGTGTGTGTGTGTGTGTGTGTGTGTGTGTTGATCGGATGCCTTCAGAGAGACAATGACCTGAGCGATCGATAAACGATCAATCAATAGTCCACAGAAAGTGGGGGAGAAGGGCGTCCGGTGCCTTTAGTCATAATTGAAGATGTTAAAATGACTCCATAATGCATTTCTATCCCCCATCCTCTCGTTTCCAGCCACTCCCCCTATCAAATATCCATCTCCTTCCATCTCTCATGGCTCAGCTTCCTCCATCTCTGTTTCCCCCCCATATTCCTTACATCTGACCCTCTCTCGCTCATGTTTTGCTCTAGTGCATAGCTCGGGCTGCGTGGAGAGCAGGATTGCGGCAGTGTTGCACGAGTGTGTGTGTGTGTGTTGGACTCAGAGAGGACTGCTGTTGGTATGAAAAACATGCAGATTATCGCTCAGCTCATAAATGTTTCACACTTCACCAGCATCATGAATCTATAGCGAGTGGCTTTAAATCAAGCCTGCAATATCCTTCCATTCACCTCTCTCATTCACCTTCCACCGTCCGTCCTTTTGTCTTGTCTAGTCCTGGTAGAATCGAGATCACTGGAGTGTTACTGTAGGTTACGGATCGGTGTTGTCTACTAATGCATGACCGGAGAGAAACTGCTGAAGTGCTTTGTGAGATACCATGTTCTCACGTAGTAGAATATTATCTTTTTTTAAAATAGTGTTTGAAGAATTTTGCAAAAATATGTTCAAATAAGCGTTATTCATGAAACACAAGCAGAATCAATTTCTGTGTAAATCATAGTCAAAATCGTTGTATTCAATTCAATTTAAACAGCACAAAGTAGGCAGGAATGGATTTATCAATGATTTCAATTAATTGTTTTATTATTATTATATATGTGTTTTCTTTCCCTTTCTTCCCTAGTGGCCCAATTGTTTGTTGATGAAGAAGCTGTAATTATGCATTAAGTCACTGACTGTGATTGATAATTGATGGTTCTTTGCAGTGATTGGTCATAAGTTAAGTTTATTTTATACATTTTTATGCTTTGAATAGTTTATCTAGATATGCCTGATGAAGGTCATGGGACCGAAACGTTGTGATAGATAAAATTTTTAGATACTTTTAAGCTCTGATAGTGAGCGGGACTTTCTTTTGATTTCAATGATTTAACAAGAAATTTGTTCTCCTTTAATTATGAATAATGTCCAAGACGTGTAAAATAGTGTTAGTTTAAATTCAGCGTCTTATTTGCTGTCACTAAATTGTATTAATTCGGCAGATATTGTAGTCATACGTTGTTTTTTTGTGAATTTTGAGTAAATAGAGAGTAAATTGTTGCATTCAATTCAATGGAACAATTTATTTATGAATACATTTATGAATGCTTTACTCAGAAATGTGTTATTCTTGTTTATATGAACAAGGCACAATAAGTTTAGTGGACATTTTCTTTTTTCTTTTTTTTAAAGTATTTTTTAAAAAGTGTCATGTTCACCAAGGCTGCATTTATTTGATCATAAAATCTGTAATATTCATATAATTCGCAATTCTGACTTTATATGACACAATTCTGACTTTATATCTCGCAATTCTGACTTTATATCTCACAATTCTGACTTTATATCACACAATTCTGACTTTATATCTCACAATTCTGACTTTATATCTCACAATTCTGACTTTATAACTCGCAATTCTGACTTTATATGACGCAATTCTGACTTTATATCACACAATTCGGACTTTATAACTCGCAATTCTGACTTTATATCACACAATTCTGACTTTATATCTCAATTCTGACTTTATAACTCACAATTCTGACTTTATAACTCACAATTCTGACTTTATATCACGCAATTCTGACTTTATAATTCACAATTGTGAGTTTAAATGTCAAAAAAAGAGTCAGAATTGTGAGATAAAAAGTTGTACCTTTTTTCTTTTTTATTTAGTGGCAGAAACAAGCTTCAATACAAAACAGTAATATTGCGAAATATTATTACAATTTAAAACAACTATTTTCTATTATAATATATTTTAAAATGTAATTTATTCCTGTGATCAAAGCTGAATTTTCAGCATCATTACTCCAGTCTTCAGTGTCACATTATAATATGCTGATTTGCTGCTCAAGAAACATTTATTTTTATTATCAGTGTTGAAAACAGTTGTTCTGCTTCATATTTTTGTGGATATATTTGAAATAGAAATCTTTTGTCACATTATACATGTCTTTACTGATCAATTTAATGCATTCTTGCTGAATAAAAGTATTATTTTCTTTAAAAAGAGACCCCAAAATCGCTACTATGTCTGCCATCAGTCACCCTGCTCTAGATATCAGTCTAGATATAGATATATAGTCTAGATATCATTCGACCACTAATTGATTGTGTACCATATGCAAACATGCATGTTAATGCTTGCATGCGCACAGCAACAACTATACAGTAAACCCCGGCTGACAACAAGGTGAATGAACTGTGGCAAATATTGACCAGCGAGTGACATTTGGACAATGGAGATGCATTCCCCAGGTATCAGTCTAAATCCATCTGCAAGCGCACAAACAGACAGCAATTGTGCATATGTCTCGTCTATGTATATGTGGACCATACTTTAAAAGCTCTTCCCTAAAAAATTCCCACAGAAAGGTCATTATATCTAGTTTCAGATAGGAAGATCATAGTACCTCTATTACATAATATGGTGAAAAGCTTTTGAATTGAACAGCCATGCATCTCAGTTTCATCTAAAATCATGAAAGACATGTGATAATCACCAAACATGCTGATAAAACAACTTTCATATGGCCTATAAGTGAGTCACCATTGACAAATGCACATAGATTTTCTGTAAACACAAAAAAAACATTCCTGTAACTCAAACTCAAGTCACTTCCTCAGCTGAACCTGATACATCCACACACACCAGCAGTGTATGCACACACTGGGGCATTTGTTTTCAAATAACTGACCATGTCTCGGAGCTAAAAATATGAGTGATAGTCTATCAAATTTGTGAAATATCAATCAAATGCACCCTGTCTCTGAAGCAGCTACCGTTTCATCCAGTATCAGCAGTTATAATCGCATCAGATTGAACGTTATTAGCTCTGAAAACACAAGCCTGCATTTAAATGAAAATGACCAAGGATGCGATTAAGACAAGCGCCTGTGTTTCCTGCATCGGAAGCATAAAAGATTCATAAGAGCAGCAGGTTTATGGGCTATAAATGCAGTAACGGATTTGTGGCTGGTACTGAAAGGTGCAACACTTTAAAACAGCTGAAACAAAGACTGCAGATGGAGGGGGCTCGTGCATAATGGTGCACGATAACATGCAATTACACGCATAAACATGAGGCTGATGTGTGTTTGATGGTGATGCAATGTGTGATTCTGGGGGAATATCCACTGGCAGTGCTGATTTCATTTTTACAGGCTGATAACTGCACCCTTCAAAACTCATTTAACCAGCTTGAACTGGGTCAACTACTGCAATCATGCAACTTTATCCACTCACTGCAACAGTTTGATGATGATGGAGGAACTGCAAACACACGTTACTCATTTAGGCGATGCTTTTATCTACAGTCACTTAAATGTTTTGATCAACACTGTAAAAAATATTTTTGAATTCTTTCTACTTCAAAATTTCATGTTCAATTCAATGTTTTAACTGCCGTTTTACAAGCAATTTCTGAGTGAAAATTGTTTCAAAGTTCAGTGAAGGAGAGTTCACGATCCCACAACTTTTCAATTACCAGTTCAGATCTTTAACTACTCCAGAATGAACAATTACTTACTAATTAGTCATTTATCTGACGCTTTTATCCAAAGCCACTTAATATAAAAAGCCACTTACTGCACACTTATTCAGTGATGTATCTTTGCAGAAGGGCACAATGATAGTTCAACGCTCATGAGGTTTGAACCTACAAACTTTCAGATATTTAACCACCAGGCTGCAGCACCTTACAGTAGGTTAATAAACTACAAAACGTTACCAAAATATCCACACTCACCAATGTATATTTGAACGACTAGAGCATCTAGATTGACTAATTAAGTAAAAACAAGCATAAAGGTACAATAGAAACAATCTCCCATCTCACTAAAAAAAAAATGTTGGATTAAAAACAACCCAAGTTGGGTTGAAAGTGGACAAACCCAGCGATTGGGTTGTTTTAACCCAGCGGTTGGGTTAAATGTTTGCCCAACCTGCTGGGTATTTTTTTTAACTCAACTATTGATTAAAAATGACTATATGGCTGGCTTAAAATGAACCAAAATAGGTTGAAAATTAAAAATCAGACACATAATTACTACACTCTAAAAAATGCTGGGTTAAAAACAACCCAAGCTGGGTTAAAAATGGACAAACTCAGCGACTGAGTTGTTTTAACCCAGCAGTTGGGTTAAATGTGGTTAAACATGCTGGGGAGTTTTATTTAACTCAACTATTGTTTAAAAATGACTATATGGATGTCTTAAAATGAACCTAAAATAGGTTGGAAATTAAAAGACATATAATTATTAGAGGCAACAATAATAATCAAAAGGTAAACATTTATTAATAAACAATAAGCAAAATAAATGTTTATTGTTTAATTATTATTCATTACACATTAAAAAAAAAATTAAATTTTTTCCAACATATTTTGGCTTCATTTTAAGCAAGCGATACAGTCATTTTTAAACAATAGTTGAGTTGAATAAAACTACCTATGGGTTAAAACAACCTAATTGCTGAGTTTGTCCATTTTCAACCCAGCATTTTTTAGAGTGATCCAAAGTGACTGGTTAATTACCTGAGGTTAGATGTGTTATCCAAGGACACAATGATTTCTGATCAACGCTTATGGCGTTTGAACCTACATCCTTTCAGTTTCAACCTGTCCAACCTTTATGTTAAACTGTGCAAGTTATTTCAGAGGGTTAACAGAAGAATATACTATGGATTTGTCCATTCATAAAAGGCTAAAAAAAGTGTCTACACTCGTAATAAAGATGCAGCTGAAGAACCATTCTGCTTCCTCAAAGAACCTTTCAGTAAAAAGTTCTTAAAAGAACCATTTTGTTTTCTTAGTTTGAAGAAACTTTTATGCAATGCAAATGTTCCATGGATGTTCTTCATGAAACCATCAATGTCAATAAAGAACTTTACGCTTATATAAAAACAAAGTTTGTAAAAGGGAGCGTTCGAAGCAAAGCAATAGAACCATTTGGGTTCCCAAAAGAACCTTTCAGTGAAGCGTTCTTAAAAGAACCATTTTTTTCTTAGTGTAAAGAACAGCCAACTCTCTAATCTAAAGAACATTTGTTCATTATAAAGAACCAATAAAGAAGAATTTTCTGGATGCCCAAACTCAAGGGCACAACGCACAAACCCTAAAACCTTTCAGTTGCCATGCAGCCAAACTACTCCATGAGTACAATATTTTGGGTCACTTAGATTTACTAATCAGGTTCTAAGTTCGTGGATTCAACAACTTTCAGCCCACCACCACCACCACCATGAGGTAACCAAGTTAAAGGAGCGCTAGACTGAGGAGCTGTCCATGCGTAAAGAGGTGCTGAACACTCACCCGCGCGTATTTGGACGAATAGGGATCCTCGAAGAGCGCCCAAATCCGGGGTCGCCACACGCGCCACCAGCCCACTTTCCTGCCGTCCTCCTGCAGGCAGAGCCGCTTCAGGTCTCCGTCCCCCACGAGCGCCGGGTCGTCGTCCGGCACGTCCGGCTCAGGCGTCTCGAAGCTGTCCAGCGCCTCCTCCGCGTCCCGGTGCTGCCGGTAGTTCATCCAGCAGCACGCCTCCACGTCGGTCTCGTCGATGCCCCAGAAGGCGAGCTCTTCCTCGAACAGCGGGCCGCACACGTCGTTGGGGCAGTGCAACTTGCCCGTCCGGTAGTAGTTGAGGATGAACGAGAAGACGGACGGGTGCCGGTCGAAGAAGAACTCGTCGGACTTCGCGTCGTAGTCGAAGTTGCTGAAGGCGTCCGGCTCAGTGAGCCAAGACAGACGCGTCCCGGGCAGCGTCTTCAGCGTGCTCCGGTACGTCTCGTGCCTCACGCCGCCGCAGTTGATGACGATTTTCTCGCTTTCCGACGGGCAAGTCATGTCGGCGCTGTAACATGCTTTGTTGGACGACTTGTTCCCACCCTTGCGCCCTTTGAATGAGGAGACACACACCGAACTGAGCATAGGGGAGGGAGAGGAGGAGAAAAATCGGAGAGGGGAGGAGAGAGGAGCGGTCTGCGGAGGGAGGGAGGGAAGGAGGGAGGGGGAGAGAAAGAGGGAAGATGTTTAGTAAAGGTACATATGGAGGGGATCTTGCACATCATACGGGGGTCCCGCTATTGATATGCCAAAAATACTGCAGTGACATGAAGGTTGCCATGTGACCTTGTGTGTTTTTGGCCAAAGTTGCTTCATGTGTGACGCATGACTTTTTGACATCAACATCAAGATTAAAGAATGCATGTCATAAACTCTTAAAAATAAAGGTTCCAAAAGGGTTTTTCTTCACATTTTGGGTCCTTTCAGTGAAGGAAAACCATGTTTTCTAACTGTGAAGAACATTTTAAAAATCTAAAGACTTTATTATGATAATTTAGCAATCTTTTCCACTATTAAGAACCTTTTGTGCAATGGAAAGATTCCATGGTTGTTCATGGAACAATAGATGTCAATAAAAAAACTTTATTTTTAAGAGTGTAGGTCATGCACAGTAACTGGCCATCATTTGAAATCACCTTTTTCCTTTAAATATTACAATTCCATGCAGTCTCTGCATTAATAAGAGGTTATAAAAGCACACTGCTTATAAAACAACGCTGTTTAAAAGAGTTTTCGAGTTTAGCATCTCACACTGCAGGACCTCCCAAGAGTATTTCATGTCAACTACTCAAATACACACTTATAAGACACTAAAAAAGACCAAAACATAACAAATATCACTATTCAGTACTATAAAAAGGGTTTCGATGCCGTCGTGTAACACACAGGACACATTAAACGACAGGATCATAAGAACAATTGTCCCTTTGCACCACTTATCCACAATGAGATTTACATCTAGATGATGCTTTCATCCAATGCAACTCGCAAATGACAATAAAACAAGCAGAAGCAATTAATATAAGAGAGAAAACAATAAGTAGAGACACTAGACCACAGAATAGAAGATATGAGCATTATATAACAGACAATCAAACAATTCATTATTATTTAGTCTCTCTCATTACTTCAGTGATCAAATTTAAAGCATGATAACTACTGGCCATTTTAGTATACTAAAAGTCATAAAAACTGAAGGAATATTTCATATATAACTGAATGTAATTGCATGCATGTCGACTGTCTGTCAGGTGTATTGTTTTCAAACATCTTTTGTCCTGCAACTCTCAAAGCAAAGCCACTGCAAGATGCAACTGAGGGCGAGAGACTGTTGCGACTGATTAGAATTCTATCTGTCTCTCTTTCCCTCCGTCTCTCTATCTCTTTAAATGAAGCAGCTAATAAGTCAAGAGCTTCACTGCAGCTTCATTGCATGGAGGGAATGAGAGAGAAAGAGAGACAGAGAGATAGAAAGGTGCTCATTATGCACACACAGCAGTACAGCACTGTAGCCGAGCGTCACCGAGCAGGAGGGGGTGGGAGCGAGAGAGAGAGAGCGAGAGAGAGAGGTTTGGAGAGAACGGTGCCGTTTTGCTGCAGTAAAATCCTGACTTTGTGCATCTCCCTCTTCTTTTCCTCTCTTCTGTCTATTATTGTAGTAAAGAACCCTGGTTCTGATTTACTTGCTTTTATGGAAAGTATTCTTTCCATTTTTCTCTCCTTCTGTTCCTATCCCGTCTCTGTTTGCCTCCCCACCTTACCTTTTCTCCTCCTCTCCTCTCCCCCCCATCCCATCCCATCCCTCGCTCTCCAATTCCGCATTAAGGAATCACAATTCACCGAGAACGACTCTGGAGTCCAGCATCACTTACTTTTCTCTTTTCTACTACATCACCCCTTCTTTCAGCTGATTCCCTCTTCATTTCATTTCACAAGCACTTTCTCCTTCTTCCATTAGTCTTTCTGCTTCTTTCTATCTTTTTTTCTTCCATTTTATCAATTTAATCATACTTTTTGGCAGCTAGAGACTCAACTCTCATCATTTCCTCAGTCACTTTCCTTTCTGTTTATTCTATTTCTTTTCTAGGCAGTCTGGTGAAAGTTAGTCAACTCTCGCAGAACTGCATTTAAACGAGTGAGCTAGAAAAGAAAGTCAAGAAAGAGGATGGAAATATTAAAGGTAAGACTTTATTTACTTCTGATAGCGGCTGTATGCGAAGTCTGTAAAAAATTGATCGCAACATTTTTTCTTTTGTCAAATCAACTTAGATAATTAATATGGTTCAGATAACATAATATTTTGAGTTTCTGTTGATTAAACCAATCACCTTCATTGTATAAACTCAAATTTTTAATTTCAATGAACTCAAAATTTTAAAGGCAACCAGGTAACTTACTTTTTTTTAAGTTAAACCAACAATTCTTTTTTACAGTGTGTGTTGTGGTAACTTTATAATGCTTAATATAGTCATAGAAGTAAGTGCTTTTAAACTTTAAATACACTGTAACAAAGATTATTGTCATACATTTTACAAGAAAATACTATTTCGTTTTTTTTTTTTCTACTTCAAAATGTTACATTTATTTCAGTGTTACTTGCTGTTTTTTATTATTTGTGAAATTTACTAGCAATTTCTGAGTGAAATTTGTTTCAAAAGGATGTTTAAGTGTTAAACTAGTTTTTTACAGTGACTGACTTTTTGGCACCCAAAAGAGAGTCAGGAGTTAAAATGCTCTACTTGTGCTTGCATAAAAAACTACAGGAGGAATAAAGCTGTGGCAGTTTGTATATCATATTGATTTTGTAGCAGCCACAGAGCTTTCAGATTAATGCATGTAAAACACTATAGAAATAGTGAGTTCAAAGCTGTTCAGGTGCATAAATGTGACTCAGAGAGCATGTTAATGGAATAATGCGATACTTAAATGAACCCACAGGAGGGATTATGAAAGAAAACAATTAAAAAAAGTGAGATAAGCGAAGGCACAGATGGAGAAAAAGTGAGAAAAGCTGGCACAGAGGTCAAGGGGACAGAGAAAAAAAGAAGAAAAAAATAATTGCAGACTCAGAAGTTTGAACAGGGCTGATATCAGCACCTCGGACAGCAGTCGTACTGCAGCGCTCACATGAGAGAGGGCTACGAAAACTTGACAAACAATAAGAAAAGATGATGTGAAATGAGTTAAAGGTAGAGAAAATATAAGGATCGGGCACAGTAAGGTACTTTAAAACTATGCATTCATTAAAAAAAAATCTGACTATTTATTAGAATCAATTACCATTTGGTAGTTTTAGTTAATAATATATTAGGAAAAGTATTAAAAAATATTGATGACATGATGAGGAATATACATGTACATGACTTAATGTAAAAAAAATATGCAAAAGTTTTAAATAACTAAAAACATAATCCCTGCAGAAGAGCTGAGAGGGTTAATATTTTGCTGTGTGTGTGTGTGTGTGTGTGTGTGAAGCAGGCACCAGAACTGAGCTCAGCACCAGTGGTGACGTTTCATTTCAGTTATTTATTTATTTTATTTATTTTTTGGAAGGGAGAGGGAGGAAGGGAGGGGGGGGTCACAAAGAGAAGGTGAGAAAAATGAGTAGATAAAAGAGAGGTAGGCAAGAAAAAAAGAGAGAGTTTAGAGATCATGTGAGCAGCATGAGAAATCCTGAAACAGTGTGAGGGAGACAAGGTATAATTACCCAGCGCATTCCCTCTCCTGTATATGTGTGTGTGTGTGTGTGTGTGTGTGTACGCATGTGTCACATAGAACCTGCGCAAAATAAGACAACACGGCGAGAAGTAAAAATTCTGTTAGCATTGAAGAGGAAATGGAAGCTGAAGGAGAGATGGAGAGGGTGAGCAGTGGAGGACTGCAGTGACGCTAATATACATTAGCAGTAACACTGCAGCAAGAGGGGGAGGGAGAGCAGAACAGATCAGGAGAGACCAGAGAGAGGGGGGAGGGGACGAGAGAGAGAGAGAATTTAAAAGACTGGAGAGAGTGAGTGACTTACGTTCCTGTACTTGGCAAAAAAATGGAAAGCCTGCTCATGAAAGAGAGTGAGAGATGGGAAGGGGGGCTGGAAAAAAGGAACACAAGCAAATGAAAAGGACAACGCAGGAGATGTGAAGATGAAATAAAGCCAATCGATGTCATGCGTTCCACGAGTAAGAGGAGTTTTTAGCCATAAAACCTGACAACTTAAAGGTGAATTTGATGTTAAAATGTCCTTTTATCCAGCCTAATATGCAAAGACAACTATTAGTAAAAACCACTGTGAATCTGTGCTGCTTTTAAAACACTGCTCTGTTTATTTGAACATCACAACCAGCCCTACACAGCAACACTGACTCAACCAATGGAGTGAGTTTGGGGCGGAGTTATCTGTTTCTGACCAATGGCAGACAGGGGCGTGTCATGGGCTGTTTGGAATAGAATACTGACAGTGACTGAAACAGTCATATATATATATATATATGCATATATGTGCATTAATCATAATAATCAGAATAAATATTTCATTAAGTAATACAGTTAATTAGTATAACTGTAAGCTGTTTACTGTTGCCAAGCAGCGTAGCAATGTGCTGAATTATAGTCACTGTCAGGTATAAGTTTATTGTTAGGGTCGTGTTTTACAACAGTTTCAAACATCAGACAATCAGAATGTTGAGTCAGAACGATCCAATTTAGAAAAGAAGATTTAAAAAAAAATAACTTTAGAAAAGAAAATAGCCATTAAAAATCACAAAAAGAAAAAAAATAGTACCCTGCTGTCATCATTTACTTTACTTCATGTCGTTCCAAACCTGTAAGACTTTTGTTCATCTTCAGAACACAAATGAAGATCTTTTTAATGAAATCTGAGAGCTTTCTGTCCCTCCATTGACAGACTACGCAACTACCACTTTCAAGCCTCAGAACGGTATTAAAGTACTCCACGTGACTCCAGTGTTTTAACTTTTTTTGTATGTAAAAAAACTGTTTACCACTTTATTTACAAAATATTAATCTCCAACGCGAGTCACGAGAGCACCACGCACATCAGAGTTTAATATTTTGTAAATAAAGTGGTAAATTATGTTTTTTTTTGCGCAAACAAATCACTCGTGTCTCTTCATAAAACTGAGGTTAAACCACTGGAGTCACATGTATTATTTAATGATGTCTTTACTACTTTTCTGGGGCTTGAAAGTGGTAGTTACGTAGACTGTCAATGAAGGGACAGAAAGCTCTCAGATTTCATTAAAAAGATATTCATTTGTGTTCCGAAGATGAACGAAAGTCTTACGTGTTTGGAACAACATGAGGGTGAGTAATTAATGACAGAATTTTAATTTTTGAGTGAACTAACCCTTTAGGTTCACAGTCATATCTAGTAGTTTACAACATGAGGGTAAGTAAATGATGACCATTGTTGATGCTGGTTTGAGTTGGTCTCCCTAGCCTGACCAACTGAAAAGTGGCCAAAACCTCTTTAAAACCAACCAACAGATGAGCCTGACCAGACTGGGAGACCAGCAAAACAATTAATGTTTTCTTTTTTCAGCAAGACAGGGTACATAAAGGACAAAATGCAATGAAAGAATGAGCATACAGCAAGAACACAAGATAATATAGCCTCTACCTTAGTCAGGCCAGACGCCATACTGAATTTACAATGGCAAGCACTGAATAAAGGTCCCAGATCACATAATTTTACTTTCAAAACTGTTTTATGGAGTTTTTGTTCCCCCACAGAAAGACATTTTGTCAGTTGAACAATCAGTCTGTTGTTAAACAACTGTGTACAATCCAAACTTCTATCCCTCACAGCCTCATTTTGATTCCTGTCAACAATTAAATATGGCACTACCCTAATTAAGGTCTACAATGTAAAGGACAGAAAGTGAAAGAGAACTGAAGTTACAATAGGCATGATATCTATTCCAAAACTCTGATCTTATAGCGCCCCATTAAAGGCTGGCAGACCCTCACATGTTCCCGTCTGGTGCAGTGGAGCCCCATCAGGACATGAAGGGAACTGCAGCAATGCAGAGTTCTGCAGTCGCCTCCCCTATGCGGTGACACCACACACACTGTCCTGTTCACCACACGTCCCTCTCTCTCTCTCTCTCCCGCTCTTCCCTGATCTGATCTTTGCGCCAACAATTTCAACTATTCTATCGAGACATTCATCAGAAACGCACGCCGTCCCACGTCTCCCTCGCTCCCTCCTTCAAAGGTCAAAACATTAGATCCACTGATGCAGAAAGAAATACGGGCAGACAGAGAGAAAGCGCGCGCGTTAAAATGATCTTTTCCCTGCCTGCAAGCAGTCTTATCTCGTGCACGCACGGGGTATTTATTGATACAAAAATACCTCAGCAATAAAACCCGAAATGCATGATTCACATCATAAAAATCCTCTCGGATAGACACAGCCATCACGTGATGCACTGGTGCTGTGTCTATTTCTGCAGCTGTGAACACATCTCTCAGCAGCAGACTCTGTGATATTGTGTGTGTGTGTGTGTGTGTGTGTGTGTGTGTGCACGCGCGCGAGTCAGCGCGTCTCACATTTTCATTCAGCGGCGTGCTGCAAACTGCAGTGGAGGGCAGACTCCATATTGTCTGCTTCAGCTGCTGTGTAGAAAAGCTTTTCCTTCCTTAAGGGCAAACTATCATTCTGAGCTACCTGTGAGCACAAATAGCAGCCTATTATACTCCAAACAAAAGACCGCGCAACTGCGCCATTGGCTGCCAGCGGAGCTCCTTCCTCTTTTTGGAAACGTGTGCTGCATTCTAACCTGCATATGAGATATTAGAGATACTGGACTAGAAGTGATGCTTTTTTGAAAAGGTTCTATTTAGAACTTTATAGGGTTCTGTCAGTCACATACAGTTGCAAGAAAAAGTATGTGAAGCACTTGCAGAATCTGTGAAAATGTGAATAATTTTAACAAAATAAAGGAGATCATACAAAATGCATGTTATTTTTTATTTAGTACTGTCCTGAGTAAGATATTTTACATAAAAGATGTTTACATATAATCCACAAGACAAAAAAATAGCTGAATTTATTAAAATAACCCCATTCATAAGTATGTGAACCATTGATTCTTAATACTGTGTGTGGTTACCTGGATGATCTACGACTGTTTGTTTGTTGTGTGATGGTTGTTCATGAGTCCCTTGTTTGTTCTGAGCAGTTAAACTGAGCTCTGTTCTTCAGAAAAATCCTCCAGGTCCTGCAGATTCTTCAGTTTTCCAGCATCTCCTGCATATTTGAACCCTTTCCAGCAGTGACTGAATGATTTTGAGATCCGTCTTTTCACACTGAGGACAACTGAGGGACTCAAACACAACTATTAAAAAAGGTCCAAACATTCACTGATGCTTCAGAAAAAAACATGATGCATTGAGAGTCGGGGGGTGAAAACTTTTGAACAGGATGAAGATGTCCAAATTTTTCTTATTTCGCTTGAATATCATTTTTTTTTTTCATTTAGTACTGCCCTTCGGAAGCAACAGAAGATACTTTCATGTTTCCCGGAAGACAAATTAAATACAATTTACCTTGATCTTCAAATTCCAAATGTTTTCACCCCCCGTCTATTAATGCATCATGTTTCCTTCTGGAGCATCAGTGAATGTTTGAACCTTTTTTAATAGTTGTGTTTGAGCCCCTCAGTTGTCCTCAGTGTGAAAAGACGGATCTCAAAATCATTCAGTCACTGCTGTAAAGGGTTCAAATATGCAAAAGATGCTGGAAAACTGAAGAATCTGCAGGACCTGGAGGATTTTTCTGAAGAACAGAGCTCAGTTTAACTGCTCAGGACAAACAAGAGATTCATGAACAACCATCACACAACAAAAAAACAGTCGTAGATCATCCAGGTAACCACACACAGTATTAAGAATCAATAATTCACATACTTATGAATGGGGTTATTTTAATAAATTCAGCTATTTTTTTGTCTTGTGGATTATATGTAAACATCTTTTATGTAAAATATCTTACTCAGGACAGTACTAAATAAAAAATAACATGCGTTTTGTATGATCTCCTTTATTTTGTTAAAATTATTCACATTTTCACAGATTCTGCAAGTGGTTCACATACTTTTTCTTGCAACTGTATATAGAACTTTTCAAGTAATTTTATAGATTTTTTTTTTTTTTTTTAAAACATTAAAAAAAAAAACATACTTTATGACTAGAAATATTATAAACTTTATATGCATACTACATTAAAAGTAAACATTTTAAAATAATCTAACTACACTTTGGCAGTCCTAAAAAGTTAATTTAGATATTTTATGTGGTTGAGAGAGGAGGAATAATAATCAAGAAATAGAAAAATATAAATAACTATCAAATGTTACAGCATCTCTACCAGGAGTATTATAGG
This sequence comes from Ctenopharyngodon idella, assembly GCF_019924925.1. Taxonomy (NCBI): domain Eukaryota; kingdom Metazoa; phylum Chordata; class Actinopteri; order Cypriniformes; family Xenocyprididae; genus Ctenopharyngodon; species Ctenopharyngodon idella. The sequence continues at coordinate 8,198,540 of NC_067242.1, forward strand.
TTTCATACCTTTGGTCGTCAGTGGCAAACAGAAGCTGCGTATAAACCAGAAATCTCAGCCTGTAGAACCAGAGACTGAAATGTAAGGGATTATGAGAAATATGAATTGAGTAAGAGGTCAAAGTTGCTAAATGAGGAACATGTATCGTCTTACAGCAGTGTAACCCTTTCCTCACCTCTGTGTCTGAGAGCTCTGCTCTTTCTCAAGTTTAACAGCAATTACAGCAAAGTGTCTGAAGAGAGAGACAGAGAATCTATTAGCAGTTCTAGCAGAGATGGGGCACAGTGACATCATGTAAATGTCAACAGACCCGTCAGAATTTCACAAGGACTGCTTTGACTGAAATACAGCCGGTTAACTCAGCAGTATAATTGGTTATGGGACAAGGCTCTTTAACTACTGCAAATATGCAAAAATTAAACTGAAGGGATACAATTTGTTGGGTTTCATTGGATCACTATGTGTTCTGAATCCAACAACCAACTTTTGAAATGTTTACAGTTTTAATAACTGATATATCTCTAACAAATATAGCAGGTTTAACAATAATATAAGATCATACTCAGTACTAAAAGAACAATAAGAAATATGACCCTGACACTTCATTTCAGCCACTGCCATCTACAGTACATAACTTTCACACTGTCCACGGATCAATCAACCTTAAAATCAGGATAATAGCAGACAATATTTACCAATGAGAACAACAGAGATAATACTTTAAGAAGTTCACGGTTCTGGTATGTTGAAAGTTGTGCAGAAAATAACATTATATAACTGCAGGAAAAAAAGAGAGGGGAAATGAAACAAGAGTTTTATGCTGATATAAGACTATAAAACAGGACATGAAAGCAGTGGGAAAAGCCATGAAGAAAGTTTGGGGTCAGTAATATTTTCTTTTAAAGAAATTAATTATTTTATTCAGCAAGGATGCATTAAATTGATCAAAATAAACAGTAAAGACAAAATATTTCTATTTCAAGTAAATGCTGTTTTTTTTTAACTTTCTATTCATCACAGAATTCTGAAAAAAATGTATCACGGTTTCCACCGAAATATTAAGCAGAACAACTGTTTTTAACATTAATAATAATCAGAAATGTTTCTTGAGCATCAAAACATGATTTCTGAAGGATCATGTGACACTGAAGACTGGAGTAATCATGCTGAAAACTCAGATTCGATCACAGGAATAAATTACATTTTAATATATATTCAAATAGAAAACAGCTACTTTAAATTGTAATAATATTTCACTGTTTTTACTGTATTTTGATAAAATAAATGCAGTCTCTGTGAACAGGAGACTTGTTTCAAAAGCTTTTAAAAATCTTACAGACCATTATATCAGTTCAATCTCACTTATGATTCTCCAAACAGACTAAAATATAAAAGCCTACACTGTGAAAATTAATTTTTAAGTTTAACAGCAATTACAGCAAAGTGTCTGAAGAGAGAGACAGAGAATCTATTAGCAGTTCTAGCAGAGATGGGGCACAGTGACATCATGTAAATGTCAACAGACCCGTCAGAATTTCACAAGGACTGCTTTGACTGAAATACAGCCGGTTAACTCAGCAGTATAATTGGTTATGGGACAAGCAAATATGCAAAATTTAAACTGAAGGGATACAATTTGTTGGGTTTTATTGGATCACTATGTGTTCTGAATCCAACAACCAACTTTTGAAATGTTACAGTTTTAATAACTGATGTATCTCTAACAAATACAGGTGCTGGTCATATAATTAGAATATTATCAAAAAGTTGATTTATTTCACTAATTCTATTCAAAAAGTGAAACTTGTATATTATATTCATTCATTACACACAGACTGATATATTTCAAATGTTTATTTCTTTTAATTTTGATGATTATAACTGACAACTAAGGAAAATCCCAAATTCAGTATCTCAGAAAATTAGAATATTGTGAAAAGGTTCAATATTGAAGACACCTGGTGCCACACTCTAATCAGCTAATTAACTCAAAACACCTGCAAAGCCCTTTAAATGGTCTCTCAGTCTAGTTCTGTATGCTACACAATCATGGGGAAGACTGCTGACTTGACAGTTGTCCAAAAGACGATCATTGACACCTTGCACAAGGAGGGCAAGACACAAAAGGTCATTGCAAAAGAGGCTGGCTGTTCACAGAGCTCTGTGTCCAAGCACATTAATAGAGAGGCGAAGGGAAGGAAAAGATGTGGTAGAAAAAAGTGTACAAGCAATAGGGATAACCGCACCCTGGAGTCAGTGCTTCAAGAACCACTACGCACAGACGTATGCAAGACATGGGTTTCAGCTGTCGCATTCCTTGTGTCAAGCCACTCTTGAACAACAGACAGCGTCAGAAGCGTCTTGCCTGGGCTAAAGGCAAAAAGGACTGGACTGCTGCTGAGTGGTCCAAAGTTATGTTCTCTGATGAAAGTAAATTTTGCATTTCCTTTGGAAATCAGGGTCCCAGAGTCCAGAGGAAGAGAGGAGAGGCACACAATCCACGTTGCTTGAGGTCCAGTGTAAAGTTTCCACAGTCAGTGATGGTTTGGGGTGCCATGTCATCTGCTGGTGTTGGTCCAATGTGTTTTCTGAGGTCCAAGGTCAACGCAGCCGTATACCAGGACGTTTTAGAGCACTTCATGCTTCCTGCTGCTGACCAACTTTATGGAGATGCAGATTTCATTTTCCAACAGGACTTGGCACCTGCACACAGTGCCAAAGCTACCAGTACCTGGTTTAAGGACCATGGTATCCCTGTTCTTAATTGGCCAGCAAACTCGCCTGACCTTAACCCCATAGAAAATCTATGGGGTATTGTGAAGAGGAAGATGCGATATGCCAGACCCAACAATGCAGAAGAGCTGAAGGCCACTATCAGAGCAACCTGGGCTCTTATAACACCTGAGCAGTGCCACAGACTGATCGACTCCATGCCACGCCGCATTGCTACAGTAATTCAGGCAAAAGGAGTCCCAACTAAGTATTGAGTGCTGTATATGCTCATACTTTTCATGTTCATACTTTTCAGTTGGCCAAGATTTCTAAAAATCCTTTCTTTGTATTGGTCTTGAGTAATATTCTAATTTTCTGAGGTACTGAATTCGGGATTTTCCTTAGTTGTCAATTATAATCATCAAAATTAAAAGAAATAAACATTTGAAATATATCAGTCTGTGTGTAATGAATGAATATAATATACAAGTTTCACTTTTTGAATGGAATTAGTGAAATAAATAAACTTTTTGATGATATTCTAATTATATGACCAGCACCTGTATAGCAGGTTTAACAATAATATAAGATCATACTCAGTACTAAAAGAACAATAAGAAATATGACCCTGACACTTCATTTCAGCCTCTGCCATCTACAGTACATAACTTTCACACTGTCCACGGATCAATCAACCTTAAAATCAGGATAATAGCAGACAATATTTACCAATGAGAACAACAGAGATAATGCTTTAAGTTTACGGTTCCGGTATGTTGAAAGTTGTGCAGAAAATAACATTATATAACTGCAGGAAAAAAAGAGAGGGGAAATGAAACAAGAGTTTTGTGCTGATATAAGACTATAAAACAGGACATGAAAGCAGTGGGAAAAGCCATGAACTGAAAGTTTAGGGTCAATAAGATTTAAAAAAAAAAAAAAGAAATTAATCATTTTAATCAGCAAGGATGCATTAAATTGATCAAAATAGACAGTAAAGACAAAATATTTCTATTTTAAGTAAATAGGTTTTTTCAAACTTTCTATTCATCACAGAATTCTGAAAAAATGTATCACGAAATTTGAAGTAACACAGCTGTTTTCAACATTGATAATGTTTCTTGAGCAGCAAATCGTCATATTAGAATGATTTCTGAAGGATCATGTGACACTGAAGACTGGAGTAATGATGCTGAAAATTCAGCTTTGATCACAGAAATAAATTACATTTTAAAATATGTTCAAATAGAAAACAGCTATTTTAAATTGTAATAATATTTCGCAATATTACTGTTTTACTGTATTTTTGAACATATAAATGCAGCCTCAGAAGAGACTTAATTCAAAAACATTAAAAAAATCTACAGACTAAAACATTTTCATGATTTATCAAATTTTTTCTACTGTCAAATCAACTTAAATAATGTGCTTCAGATAGCATATTTTGAGTTTCTGTTGATTAAACCAGTCTTCATTGTATTGACTCAAATTTTTAATTTCAATGAACTCAAAATTTTAAGGCAACTTACTTTTTTAAGTTAAACCAACAATTCTTTTTTACAGTGTAACTATTTTATGTCCTTTTAACTGTTTATTTACAGAAAAACAGATAAAAGTGGGAATAATATTGAAACACTTAAACTACATCAATCACAACTTATTTTAATTCAATCAAGTGTAATTCTAAAACTGCATTTATCCTAAAACAAGAACAGAAATTTTTAAGTAGAACTGTATTAATAAAAGAAGCAGATGATCTAATTTGCTCAATGCGTGATTTTATTTAAGAGCTAATGCTCTAACTTGGAGGAATAAAGATATATTTTGCATAACTATGAATTTAAATCAACAAAGCATGTGTCAGATCTTTCGATTATCGTTCGTCTTCTAAATTTTTGCAGCAATCACACCAGACCACTGGTCACCGAGTTCAACAACCATGGACAGCTCATTAATTATTTACACAGTATATAAATAAAACCTGATGCCTCCCATTTCTGCCTTCTTCCGTGCTTTTATTTCACGAGTTCACACAAGCTCTGCTCTGTTGTCTGTTTCTCTCTCTCAGTCTCTCCCTGATTACTCATCCCTGCAGGAAAGACATGACACTAGTTATCCATGGTGGCTTCCTTACTCTCAGGCCAATAGGTGAAAATTATCCCGAGCAATCCTATTCCAGCTTTTAATCCACATAAATCTGGCTGTATGAGGATATATGCTCAAATAGACTGTGCAAAACATGTGAACACGTATGTAGTGTGTCCTGCATCTCATTTCACACACCTGCCCGTGTGCCGTGATATCCCACACAAATGCTATTCCACATCAATGCTGGTGGCCGGTAGAAGCATCAATGCATTTACCATGAACGCACCATCACAAAACAATACTTGTTGAATGTTGTGTGAGTATCGCTCACCATAGATTAACATCCTCAACCATTAAACACTGGAAACATATGATAAATAGACAGAAAGAGAGTTTATTTATTCTCTTATCAATTTAACAGAAAATTGCATGCAACAAACATCACACACACAATATACAGACATTTAGTGCACTATACAGACACAGTGTAGACATCTATAGCCTACTAAGCAGCATACTCACTTGACCTGGGTTGAGTTTAGAGCATATGTTAATCCATAAGAATAACCCGATGCTTTTCTCAGATCACGACATGTATGCTCCAGTTTTCCACGGATGTTTTTAGAGCTGATAATTAAGAGAGTAGTAAATAAGATCATTAACACTAATGGCAACAACAACACACACTCTGTAGTGTGTGTGTTACACCTTCCTCCCCTTCATAGGCAGCTTGCACAAATAATTTCACCACCCTAATTTGATCTTCCTGCTCCCCGGCGCGTGCGAACAGGTTTCCCCCGTGGAAGAGAAGGATGATGAAGATGATGTTGGTGGTGATTTTTGCCCCGTTTTCAATCGCCCTCCTGATGTCTAATGCAAGCGGTTCATGTTTCAGACAGACGACACACACACATTCACGCGCACACACACTCACGGCTCCTGGCGGAACTGCACCTTGCTCATTTATTTATTTCATTTTTTCTTCTTTCAGATGTCACGCGTGGGCGGTGGGAGGACTCACGCGAGTTGGTGATTGTGACGTGGCGCGCGCGAATGGGACGGAGAAATTCATACAAAAAGGTGTAAAAAAAACACCGACCTTCACAGACTGTAAATGTGAAATATTTTTTGTGTACTAATGACTGAGACCACTAGTCATGGTTCTTTTTTTACTCTACTTTTATTATTATTTAATAATAATAACATTAATATCTTAATATCAATTTGAGTGAAAATGTATGAATTAGTGTCTACTCTAGGGTGATGAAGCCGGGTTTAAAGTCACCATGAAATCAAAATGGAATATTGCATTGTTTGATATAAAAAATAACCAATTCACATCATTTTTTAATTCACGTGACTCACGTGATAATCTTTAATCAAAATCGGAGTGTTTACTGGCGTGGGGGCGGGACAAACTGTCACTCAAATCAGACGACAGCAACAACAATCCAACCATCCAATCAATTCCCCATAGACCTTATTCACAGCAGCGCCATATTTGATTTCTAACGGGAATGAAAGCGAGGCTGTGAGGGATAGATATACATCTCTTCAGTGGGTTATGCTATTTTATGTGTTTTTGGGTTGTTCTGCTGACAAAACACTGCAAAAATATCTTTCCAAGAAATTCCAGTAGACAAAAAACTTGAGCTATGGAAAATTATATTTGATTTAGGAGATTTATACAGCTTTTTAAAGTGGATGCCATTGAAAACACGTCTATCACTCACAGCCTCGCTTTCATACCTGTCATGACGCTGCTCTGAATAAGGTCTATGGACAAAAACAAGTCACACCAATCAAGCATTCTTTTCTTGTTCAACACAATATGGAAGAAAACTTCCTTCATACTTAAAAAAAAAACATTAGCTGCTATGAAATTGCTAAGGTCTACAACTACCACAAGAATGTCAGTTTAAAGCTGCAGTCTGTAAGTTTTGCCTCTTTGTCGCCATCTCTGTTTTAAACCTGCAATTGCAGTTATTTGCGGAATTATCATCTTTACGTGGGTTGTGCATCAGCACGGCTCGTCAGCGCACATGAATCTAATGTTTGCTGTCAGTCACCGCACCGGTGGATACTGTACTTTTGAATCACAGATTGTAGTCTTGGAAGTATGACCAAAATAAGAATTTTCACTGGAAAATGTCATCTGAACTAGTAACAAATCTGCCACTTTTGTTCTGACCAACTGAGAAAAAGAAGCATTACAATAAATCGCGCTGCCAGTGATGTTTAAATCTAACGATCGCTTAGCTCGGATCACATCAAACCGCGCAAATTATTATTAGTTATACTTTGTTCTCAAATTGTTAATGTTAACAACATCAGCATTGCATGACTATGTTTATTAGCATTACCTGTAGATTTCAATTTCTGTACAGTCTAATCTCTAACGTTAATTTGTCATACCATACAATCCGCCATCAAAATGTTTAATTATTCCAGCTGCTGTGAAAAAAGGCTATAAATGATCCAGCAGCATCCTCATATAGCCTACTAGCTGGGACTCCTTCTTTATGTAAACAGACGTGACTTAATGAAGCAAAGACAAACGGCGGCATGCTTGAATTTCTCGCAGAAACCTACCAGTACCACTCGAACTAGAAAACATTATTACAAGCTTACCGTTGTGAATCGGGTTAAGGTAAGGGGAAAGTTTTGAACACTGGCTGGTTATGTACTTGCTCAAAAATTGATTTTGGATCATTTTTAACCAAAAAAAAGTTAGGGTTAGGACTGCAGCTTTAAATGCTTTACAAATTCAAGTTCACATTTGAGGTATAAAGGTGTAAAACTGTTGTACAAGAAAACATAAAGGAATCTTCAAGTATTTTATCCATAAATTCAAAAACTATATTTTAAAACATTCACCCCGGTTTCACAGACAAGGCTTAAAGGATTAGTTCACTTTCAAATAAAATTTTCCTGATAATTTACTCACCCCCATGTCATCCAACATGTTCATGTATTTCTTTCTTCAGTCGAAAAGAAATTAAGGTTTTTGATGAAAACATTCCAGGATTATTCTCCTTATAGTGGACTTCAATGGTCTCCAAACGGTTGAAGGTCAAAATGACAGTTTCAGTGCAGCTTCAAAGGGCTTTAAACGATACCAGACGAGGAATAAGGGTCTTATCTAGCGAAACGATCGGTCATTTTCAAGAAAAATGTAACTGCCGCTGTGTTCGTTCCATAAGTAGAATAGGGAAGGCGTAGGACATACAGCGTAAACTTTTTGAAGAATACGAAAGTGCGGTTTTGGCGGAAGCACTTGGAAGGCGATCGTTTGTTTATATAAAGCATATACATTTACATTTTTTTTTGAAAATGACCAATCGTTTCCCTAGATAAGACCCTTATTCCTCGTCTGGTATCGTTTAAAGTCCTTTGAAGCTGCACTGAAACTGTAATTTTGACCTTCAACCGTTTGGAGACCACTGAAGTCCATTAAAAGGAGAATAATCCTGGAATGTTTTCATCAAAAACCTTCATTTATTTTCGACTGAAGAAAGAAAGACATGAACATGTTGGATGACATGGGGGTGTGTAAATTATCAGGAAATTTTTATTTGAAAGTGAACTAATCCTTTAAGTCTAATCCCAGACTAAAATGCATGTTTGAGCTGTTTTAACTTAAAGCAACTTGTGCTGATACATCTTAAAATATGTCAGTGCCATTGTTTTGTCTCAAGAATTGCTCCAGTACGTTTATAAAAGCAATTTAATTGCCCTAATTGAACTAAGGCCTAATGCTGGCTTAATCTAAACCCTTTTAATGCAGACCTATACTGGTCTATATCAGGAATTAATGTATGAATTAATGATCCTGACGTCAATGAATCGCTATTAGAGCTTTACAATGGTTATTCACATTTGTGGAACAATAGAATATATAGTAGTAGTAGTATATAATAGTTTTTGGAGGGCAGCGTTTTTGGAGAGAGGATGTGGTTTTTGAGATCTCACAAAAATTGTGATTGATTCCAGTCTCCAACATGACACATTCATCAAATACAGTCAATTAACTATACAAAGATTTTCAGATTGTTCTATTAACATGCTTAATCCTAATAGACCAGTAATAATTGTATATCTTCTACTTTATGTTTAATAATTAAGTAAACTGGCAGTTTGTATTTGTACTTTGGCGTCTTCTTCGAGTCCTCGGCATTCTGTCTTCTGGCCTCTCTGGTGTTTGTGTTGTATCTCCTGGTAGTAATGAGGCTGATTGTGATGTTCTTTCACTTTCTTCTTCCTGTAGGGAGGACCTCCTTTGCTCTGTGGATTTACTCTCTTGTTTCCTTTCCTGATCCATTTGTGTTGTTGCTCCTTCTGATTTTATTCTGTTTTGACGATTCGGTGTTGGTATATTTGGGCTGAACAACTCTTGCTGAGTGGCAGTATTCCCTTCTCTTGCTTGTCTTGTGTTTTGATCATGATGATGTCTATCCACTGCAATATTGACACACAAGCAAAGAAACAGGACATGTATAACATGGAACTAACCAAATCACAAAACAAATGCAGCTGCAATGGTGCTGTAAGTCAGCCCTCCATCTACAATGGACATGGGAAAAAAATAACCAAACAAATATACTAAGGTTTGGTGTATCTGCTTCCAGTATAATACTTGTCTTTACTGTGGACATTGAGAGACTAACAAAATGAACTGAAACTGCTTTCTAGTGCACAGATTAAAATAAAAAAATCATTTTCATGGGGAAAAAAAGTAGGTAAAGTATATGATGGCAATTACATACATCTTAGATAACCACATATGACACTTACAGTTTGGTGCACTTATAGAACGTATTCTGTCGGTAATGTATATGATATTTTGCCCAAACAAACGTTTCAGTGTCTCTCCTGCCATTGTGCGTGGCTCATGCATGCCATCATCTTCCACTGCAAGCAATCACAAGTCATTGATAAAATATTATTTAAAATACAAAAATGACATTGCAGATTGGATTGCAAATTTAAATACAACAAAAATTCTCAATAGCTCTTCCCATTAAAGATATAGTAACTACCATTTTGTTAGTTACAATAACATTGTAGTATTAAACAGTAATAATTAAAAATAAAAAATGCAATTTACTTTATGTATATCTCACTTCTGTAAAAATCTGAAGATTGTTTTTTCTACTCACTGTCTCTCAGACTTACCAAAGGCACCATCTTGACTGAGTGTTTCTTGAAGCAAACTTAAGGTTCCTGTTAACAGTTGTACTTTCTGTATCATAATGTCATCCTGTACTTGTTTTAGCACACTGTGGAGATGCCTCAATCTAGCTTCATCACACTTCTGAATCTCTAAAATAAACCAAATATCAAGGTGATTTTTTTAGTTGTGGCCCCAAAAATTACTTGGACACTTCAAAGTTGAAATGAAACTTCTGTCATCATTTACTCACCCTCATGTTGTTCCAAACCCGTAAGACTTTCGTTCATCTTCAGAACACAAATTAAGATATTTTTAATGAAATCTGAGTGATTTCTGTCTCTCCATAGACAGCTATGCAACTACCATTTTGATTCTTCAAAAAGTTCATAAAGAGATCGTAAAACTAATCCATATGATTTGAGTGGTTTAGTCCAAATTTTCTGAAGAGACTCAATCACTTTATATGATGAACAATTCGAATTTAGGCATTTATTTACATATAAACATTCATCAGCAAACATAAACATTTACAGCTCAACTGAACCTGCTTGACGTGCGAGAACAAACCTCATTGGTTCTTGTGGAAGCTTAAACATGATGCGTAAGCATGAGAATGAACCTCATTGGTTCTCACACGTCAATCAAGCACGCTTGTGCTTCTGTTTACCACAACTGATGTGTGAGTTGATAAATGTTTATATGTGAATAAAAGCCTAAATTAAATCGGTTCATCATATAAAGTGATCAAGTCTCTTCAGAAAATTTGGACTAAACTGTGCGATTCATATGGATTTGTTTTACAATCTCTTTATGAACTTTTTGAAGTGTCAAAGTAGTAGTTGCATAGCTGTCAATGGAGGGACAGAAATTGCTCAGATTTCATCAAAAATATCTTCATTTGTGTTCCGAAGATGAACGAAAGTCTTACAGGTTTGGAACGACATGAGGGTGAGTAAATAATGACAGAATTTTCATTTTTGGGTGAACTTTAAGCCACAATTTAAAATGTTTACATGTGTTTGCATTATATCAAAATATCAAAACAAGTATCATTTTTCTGTCCTTACTCCAAAACTCAAATTTCAAATGTCAGCAATGTTAACCTGCTATTCATTAAATATACTACAACATACATGAAACATGCTGTACTGAAGCAGTACTGATGTTTTTTCCATGAACAAACTAGTACAGAAATGAGCTGAAGAAGAAAAGTTCAATAATGTATATGGTAGCACTTTATTTTACAGTCCTGTTCCACATGTACATATGTAATTATTATAGCAATTACAATAACTGGGTTATAACTAGGTACTAACCCTGAACTTACCCCAAAAACAGTATCTTACCTTTCACTTGCAAGTGAACTATTCCAGTCTGCAGACATCCATCATGAAAAACTTTACATGTGTATTTTCCTGAATCTGATGGCTGAAAATTTCTCAAAGTCAGAGACAGATTTCCTTTCTCCAGCTCCTGGACGGACAGACTCAGTCGGTGCTCATAGTTATCATTTGTTTTCTCCTGCCCGTTCTTATACTGATAAATGAGCTCTGTCTCTCTAAACCATCTGACTGTCATGAACACAGCACTGGTTTCAGGTGAGAGATGAACAGGTAGGATGACATCTGATCCAGTGTCAGCAGATACAGTGCCATTAGGAACCACAAGACTAAAGTCTTCAGCTGGATGGAGAAATATTGTGAAACACATGAACAATAGTAACATTAGGACATTACTACAGCATAATATTATTCTGTAAAGCTGCTTTGAAGCAATTTCAAAGTTAGAGGAACAATTTCAAACTGACTTATGTTGAATAACATGTTTATTTGAATACTTACAGCTGATATGGAGAAAAACAGTATCTTGCAATGTTTGAAATTCATGGATGACTTCACAAATACAGAGGCCCTTCTGTGATCTCCTGACATCTCTGAGAATCAAAGACACATTTCCATTTTGTAGATCGTCCAATGAAAGATTTACTCGACCCTCATAGCCCACTTTCACCCATCCATCCTTATAATGGAAGACCAGATCCTCCTTATTCCACCACATGATCTCCATTGAAGCGGCACTGATGGCCGGCTTAAGATGACATGACAGAACCACATCATCTCCAGGATTAAAATATGCAATGTCAGACTGGCAAACAAGAGACAACTCTGAAGAAGAGAGAGAGACAAGATAATAATTATAAAAATAATAATAATAAAGAAAAAATATACCTATCAGACGAGTCATGATAGTGTTTTATGTACAGTAAGACTCAGCAGAAGCGTTAGTTATAGATCATTTTTCTTTTGACTTGCCTTTCTTAGTTTCTGACAAGTCTTTAGCTTCAGCCATTTTTGATATTTCTGCACATCTGAGACATCGATGGAAAATCCACTGTAAGCCTAGGAAACATGACAATATGAAAGTGTCCATGAATATATCCTCTCATTTTATTTTGATGTTTAACAAAACTTATAACAAACCTTAAGTTGAGCAGCAAATCAATTCAATTTAAACCTCTTAATTCATACAAATAAAATATTTAAAACATTTAACTTTAATATTAACTAAGGATAAAGCAAGGATAAAACTATGAAGGTATGAAATTGCTCAATCATAAATTCTTGTAAACTGCAGATTATGGAAAATCAAACAAATTAATGTATTTCAAATGTTGTCACTTTGTCTAAAACCTTTAAAACCAAAACTTTAGATTGGGCTATTTAAAACATTATTATTATTATTATAAAACTTACATTACCAGTCAAAAGTTTGGAAACATTACTATTTTTAATGTTTTTGAATGAAAGCTGCATTTATTTCATAATAAAACAATAATATTGTGAAATATTATTACAATTTAAAATTATGGTTTTCTATTTTAATATACTTTAAAATATAATTTATTTCTGTGATGCAAAGCTGAATTTTCAGCATCATTACTCCAGTCTTCAGTGTCACATGATCCTTCAGAAATCATTCTAATATGATGATTTATTATCAATGTTGGAAACAGTTGTGCTGCTTAATATTATTTTATAACCTGTGATACTTTTTTCAGGATTCATTGATGAATAAAAGGTTAAAAAGAACAGCATTTATTCAAAATATAAATCTTTTCTAACAATATAAATCTTTATTATCACTTTTTATCAATTTAACACATCCGTGCTGAATAAAAGTATTAATTTCTTTCAAAAAAAAAAAAAAAAAAAGAAAGAAAAAAAAAAAAATTACTGACCACAAACTTTTGAACGGTAGTGTATATTGTTACAAAATATTTCTATTTTAAATAAATGCTGATATTTTTTAACTTTTTATTCATCAAAGAATCCTGAAAAAGTATCACAGGTTATAAAACAATATTAAGCAGCACAACTGTTTCCAACATTGATAATAAATCAGCATATTAGTATGATTTCTGAAGGATCATGTGACACTGAAGACTGGAGTAATGATGCTGAAAATTCAGCTTTGCATCACAGGAATAAATTATATTTTTTCTGTATTTATTATGAAATAAATGCAGCCTTAATGAGCATAAGAGACTTCGTTCAAAAACATGAAAAATAGTAATGTTTCTTAACTTTTGACTGGTAGTGTGTATATATATATACTATTTATATACATAGGGTGAATTCAGGTGGATTGGGACACTTTTGGCCATTGAGATGACTGGGAAAAAGTGTCCCAATCAAACTGAATTCACCCTATATAAATAAAGGTAACATGTAAACTCGTACAAATGCATGAAACTAAATTAGGCATGTTACTGCCCCCTACTGGCAGAACAGACAGCAAGCAAACTCTTCTTTTTAGACACGATAAAAACAAAGTAACTTGCTTGTTTACAGAGAAGTGTAAACGAAATCCTTATATACGTCCTTTGTAAATAATAATAATAATAATAGGCCTATACATAAACGCTGCTAGTTTTAACGATAACGAAACTGTCACGTTAAATATGAAAAATACTTTTTTTAAATAGCCAGTTTATGTACGACTATAAAACAAATTCTGACCGAGGTCCAGTGTTATGTATAACTTTTTTTAAGCAATAAAGGTATTTTAAACATTTTATTTTCACGTCTGTCTATTTAAAGAGACTTCAGCTCAGAATAGCAACAATTAGAGGCACATTCATGTGGTTATAATTCAACTTATATAATCCAATTGTGTCTTAAAACATGTATCAATCTGCCCAAATAAATAAATGTACTTACCTTCCTTCTGGTAACAGCAACAATAGTTTCCCAGTTTGTTGACTCGTCAGGTGAGATTTCTGTTGGAAATAGTAATCACGTCAGCTGATCAGGTGACATTTCTTACGTTCTTCCCACTGAACTTCCATGTAAATGCAAGACGGAATATTCTTATGGATATTTTAAAGTATAGCACAAGACAGAGGAGCTAGATACGAGATTTTTCATTGTTTAACCGCACCGTTTCGGTTACACCCGAAGATAAAGAAAACTAACACACACTATACAATTTTAAGATGTCCAAGAATCAAGCCCAGTGCTCGTGTCCTACTACTCTACATGTCGCGGTTGCGCGCTTGCTGTTGCTATGCAACCGCGGTCCAAACTTTAGCTTGCGTTCACACGGCGCGAGAGGTGAGTTTCACAGGGAATTATAATTACATTTTGATACATATATGTTTTATATACTAAATCTACACCTACTTGTGTAGACATGCTCTGTAAAAGTAAGATATGCTTCATTAGCTAAGTTTGGCGACAAAATAGTTTAGCCAGCTGCTAGCTAACTGTTAATCAAAATCCACAGCAGTCCGCTCGACTCCGCTGAAACGGTAGAGGAGTAAGATATTAGTTGATATTTCCAGGATATTCAGGCATTATCGTGTTTTCATGAAGAATGAGCGCCGGTCGGACTGTTGAGGGCGCGGGATGTGTGACCTGGTGGGGATTCGGACCAGCACGAGACCTCCTGAGCTCAGGTGAACCATAAACATCAGACTAAACACTAATAAACCACAGAAAGAACAGAAGAACCACAGAGATGAAATCACATTTCACACTAATAGTAAACACAGTATCTGGCTAAACACATTAAATATGCATCAATGTTCACATACATTTGTTTTATATTTGAATTCTCATTACTTTTATGTATTTTCTGTACAGAAAACACAGTGAGGTCACATGGAGAGCTGAATGTTTTGCTGGTGGGCAGTGGAGATCCCAGACACATCCTGAAGACCATCACTGGACTGAGAGACTCAGACACGCTACATGTGAGTGATTCATCACTGACCTCAGAGTCTGTTACATATGGCATTAACAGCCTTTATTTATGACATTACCACATCCTAAATCAATGTTTTGTGCTTGTCAGTGTGTTAATGATGAGACGTGTGGCATGTTACAGGTTTGGGTGATTGAGAACAGCATGGAGGTTGTTGCCAGACAACTATTACTACTATATTTATCACTTTTGACCCCTGAGAACATCAGTATACACAGTACGTGCCTTCATATAGCTTCTGCTCTTTTAAAAATGAGAAGTATATAACCCATAATTCCCAACATTATAAATGTATACACACATTTAAAAGTATTACAAATATTTTAAAGAATATAATAAATATATAATAAAAAATTAAACGTAATAAATTAAAATTACTGTTGTTTCAAGTTAGGGAAAGGTGTAGGATGATCTCCAGAAAAATCTCCAGAAAATTCAAATGTCCTGTTTTTTTCTAGACGTCATTTTTAGCTTTTGTACACTATAATTGTCATATATTGCATTCATGTTTGTATACTCAGATTAGATCAATTTGAGGTTTCATTGTGTTGTATTTTTCAGAAAAGACAGAAGTGTTTCTGGAGGTGTTTGGAAACTCTGAGATTCGCAAAGAGACGGAAGAGACTTTAAAACACGCCGCGGCTCAACTTTCTCTCTCCATCACAAACACTCTGTCCTCTGACTCGCACACACATCCTTGCCTTGATACGAGCCTACTGAAGGTCCAGCATGCATTAATATATGTGTATTTATACTGAATGTCATAATCAAATAGTGATATCCACTCCTCTGCTGTTTCATCACAGTTTAAGGAGAGAGATGAGCTGGTCCGGATCTTTAAACTGTGGGAACGGCCGCCGTCAGTGCCAGCAAGTGTGCGTAAGGTCTGGGACGCCCGTGTTCGGCAGCACCTGGGGACTCGCTACGACTCACGACAGGGGTGTTTCGACTGGGATCTTACCATGAAACTGCACCAGAGAGGAGTATGTACCAAATAACATGATATTATTATACACCTGAACTCCTGACAGCCAATCAGAGCAGTGCAATAAAACACACTTTACTGGATGTTACAAAGACTTTTAACCAACTTATTTCAGCCCATATTTTGTTACAAATGTGAATGTTTAATCTATATACTTTTTATTAATTTATATTTCAGTTTTAGTTTTTAAGTTTTTTAACATTTTACTTTATTTCAGTTAACATTTATTTCAAGAAATAATGTTTTTTATGGTTTTAGTTTTAGTTAAGGATATTAATCCTGTCTCATTGCTGTTCTACAAATCCCGTGATTTCTCTCTCTCAGTGTGGCGTCATTAGTAAACATCAGTATGTGAAATGGAGGGAAACTGGTGTGGCCTTTGAAATGAGGGAGGGGCTTTACCAATCAGCCAATCAGAGTCTGCTTTCCACACGAGTGTTCAATCACGTGAGTAGATTGACTGTCTACTATACTAGCTGTGGCCCATGAAACATTGTCATACATCTGTGTATGTGTGTGTGTTTGTACCAGAGAGGAGATCGGGTCGCTGTTAGAGGATATTGGGGCGACATCATCTCCAGTCCGTATCTGTCCTTCGGCATAGAGACAGAGAACAAAGACCTGCTGAAGACACAGAACAATCAACATATAAAGGTCAATGAAACTAGTTAATTAACCACTAAATTCAAACCATGTCAGTCCTCTGTTCAAGACTACATTTATAACTTATATTTATAGCTTATAATTTATATTTCATGATTTATATTGTATTTCAATAACATTTACTTACTTTTCTCTGACCATCTTTCTCTCTCAGACGGCTCAGGATATTTCAGAAGTGAACGTCCTGGCGTTGTTTGAATGTCTTGCCACTAGAGGGAGCTCTTTACTGAATGAAGATGTACCAAACCCTTCAAGCTCCTGTTGTCAATCCACAGACAGTCTCATAACAGAAGAGAAGATACAGAATGATCCACCTTCCTCTCAAACTCACACAGAACCTGAGCAACAGACACAAGAGCTTGGTAACGTCCTATTGTGTCAAAACATAGTTAATGTACTTCTATGGACAGTGAAATGCTGCAAATCAAACTGTGGTGCATAAAAGCAGCTAATAGTTTTGAGATACAGTTTCCCACTCATTTTCTTTCTGTTCCTGTTTTTGCAGATTTGCTGAACGTGAGTGGAGTGAAAGTGTCATTTCTGTCTCCAGACTCACTCACCAAACTTTCTCTCAAAAACAAATACAGGAACTTGTTCAACAGCATCTTCTGTTCAGCCAGGTGAAGCCTGTTCATAAACAGGGGATCTGAGTTTGTGTGTAAGTGACCAGCTTAAATTGATGATAACACCATCTCTGTTTTCTCAGTATGGTTCATCAGCTCGATTCTTCTCTGAGAGAGATCACAGCGCCTGATGCTGCTCTGGTGATAGAGTTAGCAAAGTGAGTCTGTCATCACACACACTCTTTCTCTCTCTCTCACACACACACACACACACTAAAATCCAAAACACTGCCACTAAATGACTTACATTTGCGATAATGCTAACATTTTGATACACAGCTTTAAGCAAAACTCCTGAATGCCCATGATCTGTTTCTCTTGTTCAGCTTCCTGTTGGACCTTTCAAAAGAGCAAGCATCAGGTTTTGCTGACAGAGTGAAGGAGATCGCTGAAGAATCAGGATTCACTCCGACGCACAACCAGAGCAGTGACGTATATGCAGTATTCACACGGAAAAAACACTGAAGGACTCACAGTTTCAGATACACACTGTAACGACATCAACCATACAAATAAAATCTACCATTTCAGCTTTGAAAACATTTGTCTTAATAGGAGAATTATAAAATTATAGTTTCTAGATACTTTAATGTACATAAACTAATGTTTTTAAGCGTTATTTAAATTGATTCATGTTGGTTAATAACTTGAAAAAGAACAAACAATACAACAAAAACAAATCCAATGTGGGAACGATTGCAAAACAAAAAGTGAAAATAAAATGAAACAACAAAAAACAAACAGTTGATCAACCCTGAGAGAACAAGATGAGCAAAACGTGAACATGTCATTATAATAAAACCACAAACACTTGGAATTGTGCTGGAACAAGTTTAATTAAAAAAGTGACATGTTGTCTCTTTCTTTTCAATCACATACAAAATGTAAAATTTGGGCTGACAGCCTGACACCATAAAATATCCATGATGGAGAATATGCTAAAAGGCTTAAACAATAATACTTAATACAGACTAAGCATGCTTAGACACACAGAAGGACAAACATTTTGCTGTAGATACAGATATTGAAATAAATTAAATGCTTACTGCAGATCTCCTCTGCATAACACCATTTTCAGGTTTCACAATCATTATGTGGCACAATTGTCAAAACTGAGAGCTCAGTGCAAATGAAGTGTTAAGCTTTGACAAAATGTCATTATAAAAGTGTCATAATAGGGAGTGTTATTATAAGTGATTTTATTATGTCTAAATATGAATGCAAAAGCATGTGTGAAAACAGGCTTTTACACGCACACGCACACACACACACACACACACACAGGTTTGTCTCTCCCCCTACACTACCCCTACCTCTAAACCTACCCATCACAGAAAACATTCTGCATTTTTACATATTTAATAAAACATTGTTTAGTGTGTTTTTAAAGCTATTTTAAATATGAGGACTCATGAAATGTCCTCATATTTCATGTTTACGTCGTAATACCAGTGCAATACCCATGTCATTATACAAATTTGTGTCCTCATAAATCACAAAAACGTGTGCACACATTTTTTTTGTAATCTAATGATATAAAATAATATTACCAGTGCATCATAATTTAAAAAAATAATAGTTTTAAGCATTTGTTTGTTCTTATCCTGTGGTATTACAGCCTTCAACTTTCAGTTGTAATGATTCAGACATTGTATGGCCGAGTTTCAACAACTTCCTGTTTCATGGAACAAACATCAAACTTTGTCAGTCTGCCACGAACACACTTCAATGAAAACTCAAGATCTTCGCAATTTAACATTGCAAAATCCTTTAGATTAGACTGACCAAATATGACCTTGATCTTATTAAAGCTCTAGGAGGAGTTCATTAAAGTACAACGTCTGGAAATGGCAAAAACTGCAAAAATTTTACAGAGAAAATTCAAAATATCTGACTTCCTGTTGGGTTTTCAGATTTTGCACCCAGTAAAATTTTATGTTGCATTCAGTGTAAATGTAAATGTAAAGGTGCTGTAACCCATTCTTCATAATAAAAAAATAAATCTCTGGAAGCTGAACATTACCAAACCCAACATCACAAAATTTAGAAAGATTCCAGATGTGTCCAACATGACACGTCTAAATTGTAGGAAAATCTGATAAAAATGTTCAGTTAACCAAACAAATATTAGAAGATTTTACAAATAACATGTTACCTTCTGTAAATCAGTAGTAAATCTCCTACTTGACGTTTAATTACTTTCTTTTGCTTTACTTCCTCATCTCCTCTGTCTTCTGTCCTCTCTGGTGTTCGTGTTGTATCTCCTGTTAGTGATGAGACTGATTGAGATGTTCCTTCACTTTCTTCTATCTGTGATTATATATCTGGGGAGGATCACTCTTGCTCTGTGGATTCACTCTCTTGTCTCCTTTCCTGATCCATTTGCACTGTTGCTCCAGGGTCCTCTTGTGTTTGTATAGCTCTTTCAGTTCTTTGCTGAACCTGTGGTGATGTTCCTGGGGTCTCTTGGTCAGTGACAGTAGTCTCTTCTCCTGTTTGTGTTGTGTCTGGATCACAACTTTCTCTTTCCACTGACACACAAGAAAAGAAACATGACATGCATAACTTAACTTGAACAAAATCACAAAACAAATGCAACTGTAATGGTACTGTAAGTCACGTCTTCACCTAAAACAAACACACACCAAAGTTTCTTTCCTGGTAGGTACTATGTACTAATTGCCTTTACTGTGGACCAGGAGACTAAGACACATTTCAAAATATTTTCTGCAGTTATAGAAAATTACAAGATGTATTTATTTATATCATAACTACACAGCAGCAATTGCATGCATCTTATACCCCCACTTGTGTCTCTGGTCTCTCTCTGCTCTTCTGTTTCTGGTGTCATTGGTGTGCCATCATCACTCACTGAAGACAATCACAAGACATTAAGACACTTATGTCTGCATACAACATGTACATAATTCCCATTACATTACTGTTACAGTAAAACAATCAAGAATATGAGCATGTGAATTGCTATCTTACTGCGTGGAGGAATTCCATGAATACTATTTCTACGTCTAGGTGAAGAACCTAAAATTGAAAAGAAGTAAACAAAATGAATCAGAAGAAGTCTCTAAAGCAGGGGTTTTCAACTCTGACCCTCAAGTTTAGCTCCAACCTTGATCAAATTCACCTGCCTAAAACTTTCTGGTTATTCTGAAGACTTTCATCAGCTTGTTCAGGTGTTTGGTTAGGGTTGGAGCAAAACTCTGATAGAAAGTGGACCTCAAGAGCCAGAGCTGAACCCCTGCTCTAAACTTTCCCATGTAGACCTTCCCAGTTTACTTTTTTATTTATAGCCTAGTAATAAAATAATCTGAAAGATGCTTTCAAAACAATTTTTGCTGATCTATCATTACCAAGTAATGTGTGAGTGGGTAAGGGAAGTTCAGTCAGATACAGTAAGATTCTCTGATCGTCCTCATGCACTTTCAGATCAAATTTACCCTCAAACACACATTAGTTTTGCTATAATGATGGGGACTTGACTCAGACCTAACCTTATGTTGACTATTGTTTTACACTGAGATAATGATATGTTATCTTCTCTAAACTTAACCCATACACAAATCTTTCAGAATTTTTAGATTTTCATCAAGAAATTATACATTATTTTTATTAATACTTCCATAAAGAGATATTTAAAGACACATTATATTTGAAAAGAGACATGGCCACTGTATAACTGTATCATCTTCACAAGTTGTTAATGCTCGGTCAATGACAATCACTTTTTCTGGCTATATTAGGTTTGTTTGTTGTTGTTCTAAATATTCATCAGTCACATCAATCTCAGCTTGCATTTGTCTCGGCATCAAGTAGATGCCTACATTTCCATGTATTCTCACACTTCTGAAGCTCTAAAATGAACCAAATTTATTTATCCTATATTATAACTTACATGACGGCAATTGCATGCATCTTATACCCCCACTTGTGTCTCTGGTCTCTCTCTGCTCTTCTGTTTCTGGTGTCATTGGTGTGCCATCATCACTCACTGAAGACAATCACAAGACATTAAGACACTTATGTCTGCATACAACATGTACATAATTCCCATTACATTACTGTTACAGTAAAACAATCAAGAATATGAGCATGTGAATTGCTATCTTACTGCGTGGAGGAATTCCATGAATACTATTTCTACGTCTAGGTGAAGAACCTAAAATTGAAAAGAAGTAAACAAAATGAATCAGAAGAAGTCTCTAAAGCAGGGGTTTTCAACTCTGACCCTCAAGTTTAGCTTCAACCTTGATCAAATTCACCTGCCTAAAACTTTCTGGTTATTCTGAAGACTTTCATCATCTTGTTCAGGTGTTTGGTTAGGGTTGGAGCAAAACTCTGATAGAAAGTGGACCTCAAGAGCCAGAGCTGAACCCCTGCTCTAAACTTATAATAATCTGGAACATGCTTTCAAAACAATTTTTGCTGATCATTACCATGTAATGTATGAGTGGGTAATCGAAGTTCATTTCTTTGCCTCTCCAGAGCCTCTATCTGTCTCTCCAGTTCCATTATCTGTCTCTCCATTTCCAGTTCCACTCTCTGTTTCTCCAGTTCCAGTGTCTTTATCTGTCCATCCAGTTTCACCTTCTTCATCTGTCTCTTCAGTTCCACTATCTCTCTCTGCAGCTGTCCTTCCCCTGCAGGGAATCACAAGATATGAAGAGAATTGCGTCATTTAACTTGTTAATCACAAAAAAAAAAAAATCTAAAGAATTTAAAATAGTTAAAATTTCATTGCAGTTCCAGTAAGATACAGTATTATGATTCTCTGAACATCTTCATGCACTTTCAGATAAAATGTAACCTCACACAAACACACATTAGTTTTGCTATAATGATGGGGACTTGACTCAGACCTGACCTTATTGACTATTGTTTTATACTGAGATAATGATATTTTCTCTCCTCTAAACTTAAGCCATACGCAAACTTTTAGAATTTTTCTAAGTCTAATCAGTTTGAAAAGAAATCTGTGATCTCTGAATTACCTTTATTTTTACAAATCCTAATGATACTGAAAACATATTTGTCAATTTGCCAGGTCGACCAATTAAAATAAACAGACAAAATTATTTGTCTGTTGTAATATTGTACATGAATAATACTGTCGTCTTCACGAGTTGTTAATGCTTGGACCCCGACAATCACTGTTTGCAGCTATATTAGTGTTTGTTTGTTTGTTTGTTGTAAAAATTCATCAATCTCAGTCTGCATTTGTCTCGGCATCAAGTAGATGCCTACATTTCCATGTATTATCACTCTTCTGAAACTCTAAAATTAATATCAATGTAAACCCATTACCACTACATTGCAGTCATTTTCAAAAAAAAAAAAAAAGCAAATAAAAAAAACTAATATTTACTAAATGCGCACAATATGTTTAATATGCCAGCTTATGAAAAGAGAGTGACATGAAGACATCATGAAGACACGGTATGTTGCAATACACAACACTTAAATATATATATTTAAAACCCATTAATCAAATATATGATTACTCAATGAGGAAAATCACCATTCAGTGAATTACAGAACTGAGCTAGCGAAGTTGCAGATGCAGTTTTATTATTTTACCTCTCACTTGTAGGTGAACTGTTGCTGTCTTCTGACATACATCACCATGATAGACTTTGCATGTGTATTTTCCTGAATCTGACTCTTGAACATTTCTCAAAGTCAGAGAAACATTTCCTCTCTCCAGCTCCTGGATGGACAGACTCACTCGGTTCTCATAATCATTATTTGTACTCTCCAGCCCGTTCATATACTGATAAATGAGCTCTGTCCCTCTAAACCATCTGATGTTCATAGACACAGCACTGGTTTCAGATGAGAGATGAACAGGTAAGATGACGTCTTCTCCAGGGTCAGCAGATACAGGAACCACAAGACTAAAATCTTCAGATAGAGAAATTTAAAGAAATTAAAACCTGAAGGTTATCCAGGTTCAGAATATACAATGTCAGACTGGCAAGAGACAACAATTAAATTCATTCCTGTGTCATTTTTGTAATGTAAATATTTAAAGTCAAAGATCATTTTTTACTTGCCTCTGCCGTGATTAGTTCCTGAAACTTCTCTAGCTTCAGCCATTTTTAATATTTCTGGAACTCAGGAAAACAGGAAATCCACTGTAAGCCTATAAAACAATGACAACAAATGTTTTCATGAATATCTCCTCACATCTTACTATACCCTGAGATGAGCAGTACATTTAATTAAATTCCTGTCAGTTTAAATAAATACAATAGCAATAAACTAAACTGTTCAGAATGGATAAAACACATGCAAGGGAAAAATCAAAATGTGAGACAAAACAAACAAACTGATTGTGAGTTAAGCAATAATTTCAATAATTCAAGTTAGAAAACTTAGTTACTTCAAGCTAGATGGGCTACCATTACATCAGTCCTTCCATGGAGCATTTTTTTTCCTGTTATATCTTCTGTAATAATCTTGCAAATTCATCAATACTTCTCATTAGTTATTATCATGAATTGATTTCCAGAAAGCAGGTCAGTTAATAAAATGGAAGCAGTGCTTATTTATTCACTCTTTGCAAACTTTAAGATTTAGTTTTATCATTGTTCTGTTGAACTATTTGAAAAATAATGAATCCAATCATGAAGTTTAAAATAAACAAGTGAAAGTTGAACAAAACCAATCTAAATAAAAAGTTTTTAGCACAATAAAAGCAAACAAAACAACTGGTCAAGGTGGTATGTGAAAAATATTCATCATTAATTCACATTTTTGTATTTAAAATGACAGATTAGCCTGTAATATCAAACAATAATACATTTGAAAAGGTTGCTGTCACCTTCTTAGTTTAAAACATCCCAAAGCATTACACCCAATAAGCAATATCCAGACACTTTGTGTTAACAGATTGTTAACATTGTTCATTTTTCTCATTAACATTTTTAAGAGTGTGCAATGAATGCTACAGTCAAACCAAAATTTATTCAGACACCTTGAACATTTTAAATTCATTAATTTATTCACTATAGTTTAAAAAATGACAAGATCTCAGAGTTAAACTGTGCCAGAAACAATTAATCTTAATTATGTCAGATAACACTTAAAACATGGTCAGGTCAAAGTGTCTGAATAATTTTTGGTTCCAAATTTTTTATCAATTTTACTGGTAGTCCACTGTATGAAGAATTTTTAGGTATAATATGTCACAGTTTACTTTATTTTGCTATCCTCACTTACATAAATGAACTATAGTGTCCTGCACCCACTAGTAAAAAAAAGAAAAAAAATCAAAAATGTCTGAATAAGTTAAATTAGGTTAAATGAGCATGTTACTGCCCCCCACTGGAGAACTGATAGACAGCAGGCAATGTTCTGGCCTAAATATAGGCAAAACGCTTACTCAGTCCTCTAAAGTTATCGAGTTACTGATGTGTTCAAACGAAATCCACAGAGTATCAACGCTGCCTTTAGAACTGATCCAAAGAACAGAGATTCTAGGCTAGTTTTGTTTTACTTTCACTTCATAAATAACCTCGTAAATGCTGGATTACTTAAAACTCCTCCATGAATCCTTATGAATTTGGTACATTTATCACACCGAATATTCAGTTTCAATGTAGCCTATATAAGTAAAGTGTTAAGAAAGATTAATCTCTCGGAGAAGAGTCAGGAAGAGTCACCGCCACCCATTAAAACTCACAGAAATAAGAGACTTCCGGAAGATCTGAAGACAGAAAAGAGGGAAGTGTGTTTATTTTAGACTGTAGCTCAGCTTGGATGGTATTGTCCTATCGCACAGAATAATTTGAGTCCAGTTGGAGCAACAGCACTGAATTTTAATCGAAAGTTAAACGCAGGATATTTTCATCCGTCACTAAAAGGTTTTGCATTTGGCCTACCGTGAATTGATCTAGGCTACAAAGAAAGAAAGAAGTTCTCTGACTTGCCACTTATGTTGTGTTAGGTGCAATATTAAAAATCTTTCCGTTTTAAACCAAGAAGGCGAGCCAATGGATAGGCTATATTACACAAGCAACGTGCTAATTTTGCGCAAGAGTCGTGCCATGAAAAAGTCTTTCTTACCTCTGTCAGTAGGCATATTCACTGAAAGTGAAAGTAAAAAGTGAGCTGTAGGGGGCATCTGACGCAGTATTATCGGAGGATACTCTCGCAGAGACGAATTTCAACATAATATGCTGATAACGGTATATAGCCTAACTGTCTTAATTTATTCCATTATCTCTCTTGTGGCCCGTACATATAGTGAAACAAATGAGAAGAAGAGTATTTCGTGTTAAACAGGTTGGGTTTTTTTTTTAAAGTCGTTGCTTGAAGTCAGGGGCGCAACTGCACATTTGCTGAGGGGTATGCAAGATCATGGTTGGCGCCCCCCCCCCAGCCTACATTGTGTTTTGTCTACTTGTGACTTTAATGAATATGACATTGAGCAATTGATATGATCAATTAATCCAGAAAATCCAAAGGATTCACATTTTCTCACATTTTTCAATATTCTTGCCACTCTATATCCCCTAACCCTCTCACACAGAAAACTTCCTGCATTTTACTGTCGATTTAACACGTTAATTAGATTAATTAATTACGATTTAAAAAAAAAAAAACTTTACATTTTTTTATGCACTTGCCCCTATGTAGGTCATCTGATGAGGAATATAATGCAGGGCAACAGCTCACTATGCGATGGATAGAGCTTACAGAATGCAGTTAGAATGGCCATAAAACTCAATATACTGGAGCAAAAATGCCCCTTATTGAGTTTTTGTCTCATATTTATCATATGAGTTAAGCAGTATCACAAAAGTAACGGATTTCAATATTACACGAGTGCTGTTTTTGTCCCAAATAAAATGAGTGCAACATGCAATACTTATTTTATACGTAAGTTTAAAATAAGTTTATATTGTGTTCTTTTAGACAAAATATTGTCTGGTTTGTTCAATTTTGCCAATGAAACTATAAAGACAAAGCAGAACTGTTCGTCTCCACGCAACACACAGCAGTGTTTCATTTCTGAATCTGCGTTTTGAACGTAACAAAAGTGACTCAGCGGATCATTCATAAAAGACTTGAAGCGGCGCTACACGCAGACCGACCGGTGTAAGACAGTGATATAGGTTACGCTTACCAATTTCTTGTTATCCACATGGACATGTTGCACTCATTTTATTTGGGACGAAAACAGCACTCGTGTAATATTGAAATCCGTTACTTTTGTGATACTGCTTAACTCATATGATAAATATGAGACAAAAACTCAATAAGGGACATTTTTGCTCCAGTATATTGAGTTTTATGGCCATTCTAACTGCATTCTGTAAGCTCTATCCATCGCATAGTGAGTTGTTGCCCTGCATTATATTCCTCATCAGATGACCTACATAGGTTTGGGGCGGGGCAAGTGCATTAAAAAATTTAAAGTTTTTTTTTTAATCGTAATTAATTAATCTAATTAACGTGTTAAATCGACAGTAAAATGCAGGAAGTTTTCTGTGTGTGAGGGTTAGGGGATATAGAGTGGCAAGAATATTGAAAAATGTGAGAAAATGTGAATCCTTTGGATTTTCTGGATTAAAGTGATCATATCAATTGCTCAATGTCATATTTATTAAAGTCACAAGTAGACAAAACACAATGTAGGCTAGGGATCACCAACCATGATCTTGCATACCCCTCAGCAAATGTGCAGTTGCGCCCCTGGGTTTACGTGCAGTGGTGTAGTCTAGATTTTTGTAGTGAGTATACTGTGATTTTTCCCTCCCGGCCTCATACTTACCTGTCCCAGAGCGACACCCCATAAGCACCGCCACACTCACTAATGCATGTAGTATGCATCTGATCTAGGCTATATGTAATTGAGCGCATTCTGAAAGACTGCTTATGTGTGTTTTATCAACATGTCAATTTATTATAATCAACAAAAGACTTTACCAGCCAATGGCATTTACAGCTGAAGAGACTCTGGACTGATTTTCTACTGTTTAGTGTCAATCACCTTCTAACTCAGCCACTTAAGATCTACATTTAACCTTAGATGTTATATAAATATGGTCCCTGGAGCATATTTTACAAGCTGGGAAGTTTCAATGCACATTTAAGAGTGCAAGCTGCAATTATTACTCTCTATAAAAGTTTGGTTAAAAACAACCCAAGTTGGGTTGAAAATGGACAAACCCAGTGGTTGGGTTAAATGTTTGACCAACCTGCTGGGTAGTTTTATTTAACCCAACTATTGTGTAAAAATTGCTGTATTGCTTGCTTAAAATGAACCCAAAATATGTTGGAAATTAACATTTATTAATATTAAATATAATAATAGTTTATTAATAAATGTTCACCTTTTGATTATTATTGTTGCCCTATAATTATGTGTCTGATTTTCAATTTCCAACCTATAGGTTCATTTTAAGCCAGCCATATAGTCATTTTTAAACAATAGTTGGGTTAAATAAAACTACCCAGCAGGTTGGGCAAACATTTAACCCAACCGCTGGGTTAAAACAACCCAATCGCTGGGTTTGTCCAGGAAAGGAAATTTTTATAATAATAAAGTTATAATAGAGACTACATTTATAGCTTGTAATTTATATTGCATGATATATATAGTGTATTTCAATAACATTTACTTGTTTTTCTCTGACCATCTCTCTCTCTCTCAGACGGCTCAGGCGTTGTTTTAATGTCTTGCCACTAGAAGGCGCTCTTTACTGAATGAAGATGTACCAAACCCTTCAAGCTCCTGTTGTCAATCCACAGTCTCATAACAGAAGAGAAGATACAGAATGATCCAATGATCCTTCCTCTCAAACTCACACAGAACCTGAGCAACAGACACAAGAGCTTGGTAACGTCCTATTGTGTCAAAACATAGTTAATGTACTTCTATGGACAGAGAAATGCTGCAAACAAATCAAAAAGCGCTTCATAAAAGCAGCTAAATAGTTCTGAGATACAGCTTCCCACATTTTCTTTCTGTTCCTGTGTTTTTTCAGATTTGCTGAAAAAGTGAAAGTGAAACAAAACACGAACAGTTGATGAAGCAAACCCTGAGAGAAAGTTTAGTCTAAATGTTGATCCACTGAGATGAACACAAACATCATGTCATTATAATAAAACCACAAACACTTGGAATTGTGCTGGAACAAGTTTAATTAAAAAAGTGACATGTTGTCTCTTCCTTTTCATTCACATACAAAATGTAAAGGAACGACAGATTGCCAGAGTAAGAGAGAAAGTGTAAAGCTCTGTGTTGAACAGATCAAAGAAAATCAGAGAAGAAGTCAAGCAGATAGAGAATACAGTACTGGCCCGGGACAGAGGAGAGATCGATCGCTGATGATTCAACATTCATAAGACAGATGAGGTAAAACACTGCCGCTCCACACTAACATCAGCACTACACAACGCTTGCATTGCTACTGTTTTCAGTTTCAAGTTAATTATTAGAATAGTGACAATAATAATATAACAACAACCATTATAAAATCCTCCAGTAAGGTTTAAATTCTAGTGAGATATAGTGTAAGCAGTGTTAGAGAGAACAGAACGGACATTTTTATAATATACCATTACTTTCAAAATGACAATATCCAGGAGTTGTGCAAACGAGATCTCGTGCACTAAAAGGCAACTTTATATCTGCCAAATATGAGGGTGTAACAGAGATGATAAAGAGTACAGCTGCCAACAGACTGCAAAGAGAAAATTGAAAACTAACATGAAGTGTACAAGCCCTTGCTCTCAGTCCGGCTAAGTGAAGCAAAGGGCCGACAGCAACAACATATAGTGAAATACAGCATTAATGCAGACTGTGTATTGATTGTAAATGTTTGATGTTGATGAGCATATCTCTTTTCTTTACCTGTGAAACCAGTCACCACCTTCACAAAAACAGTTTTTGGTGTTGTATGTTCAATGCAACAATTGTGTTTAATCATATGAGTTATTTTAGTATAATTAAAGTAATATGTCATCACATTCTAACTCTAGTCTATTTATGCATATTATTATAACAGATTAAATCAATTTTTTTTCTCCGCTAATAATTTAAAAACACTTAAGTTTTCTACTTTTTTTGCAAACAGAAGTTACATTGGAATGTTTTTAAAGAGTTTATTATTTTAGCTTTGAAAGCATTCTTGCAATTTAATTAGTTCATTAGAATATGGTTAACCATATAAATTGATTACAACATTGTTTAAAATTTAAATCCTATCAGATTTTTCATTATATACTTAGCATCTAGGTCTCTTAAAGGGATAGTTCACCCAAAAATGAAAAATTCTGTCATCATTTACTCACCCTCATGTCGTTTCTAAACCTGTAAGACTTTCGTTCATCTTCAGAACACAAATGAAGATATTTTAAATAAAATATGAGCAATTTCTGTTCCTCCATTGACAGCTACGCTACTACGCTTCAAAAAGTTCATAAAGAGATCGTAAATATAATCCATATGAATTGAGTGGTTTAGTCCAAATTTTCTGAAGAGACGCAATCACTTTATATGAAGAACAGATTTAATTTAGGCTTTTATTCACATAAACATTCATCAACTCACACATCAGTTATGATAAACAGAAGCTCAAGCGTGTTCGCATAATATGCGAGAACCAATGAGATTCATTCCCCCGTGTTACGCATCACATTTAAGCTTCTGCAAGAACCAATGAGGTTTGTTCTTGCTCATCAATCAGGTTCGGTTGAGCTTCTGTTTATGTTCGCTGATCAATGTTTATATGTGAATAAAATTCATATGGATTAGTTTGACGATCTCTTTATGAATATTTTGAAGCGTCAAAGTGTTAGTTTCGTAGACTGTCAACGGGAGAGAAAGCTCTCAAGAGTTCATTAAAAATATCTTCATTTGTGTTTCGAAGATGAACGAAAGTCTTACAGGTTTAGAAACGACATGAAGGTGTAATTGATGACAATTTTTTCATTTTTGGCGAACTATCCCTTTAAGGAGATGTCTGTTTGGGTACAAGTAAACAGGAATTAACTACAATTAACTGGCCGTGATTAATCTTCTAAGTTAAATTGTGCATTCGAAACACCTGAGATATTAACAGAAATGTGTTGTGGAGTAAATATTTCCTCCTCTGGCATCGCTATACCTATTAGACATTCTCAAACTTGCTAAATACATTGTGAATAGTTATTAAATTGTTTTATCATAAATTGACCTTGTGTAGAAAAAAAAAAAAGAAAACAAAAAAAAAAAAACGTACTTTTAAATTAAAAAAAAAAAACAGTTAAAATTAATAGACTTAATAGTGAGATCAAAGTATCTGGACAATCACATTAAAACTGCAGTCACATGTAATATTCTGAGTCATTAGTCACTAAAATCGTAAATATACTTCTGCTCTGAGATTCAAGTAAAACGACACTGGATTTTAGTCCAAGATCAAGTCTTACACCTTAACATAACCTGTTCAGATGGAGAGTTTCTATTTACAGTCGATGTGATTTACTGTACTGTGAGAGCAGTGAAGTGCCTTCATCAGAAGGTACAGAGGTGATGCGTTACCTGTCACGTGTCATCCTTACTCCGAATGAACCTACAACCATTACACTAACTGGTCAGATCATTTACCATTAGATTCCCATCATCTGGAGATAATGTACACTAACAATTTTTGATTCTTCATTACAATTAAAAGTGAGGACCTCATTTAAATCTAAACGTTGGTCTACTGGAAAACATAGAAGGTTTTCCTCTACCACACTACCTTTCGCTTTCAGTCCTCTTTCATACATTTTATTTTGTACTAATACGGTTTCTGAAGAAGCAGCTTCCACCATTTTTACATTATTATGTTATTCATGGCTTCATGGCATCGATTACAACAAGCATGGAATGTATGAATGCATTTTTGTAAGTAATAACAAACGTGCATTCAAACGAACACGCACACACTCACTCACACGCACTATTTCCTAGTTCTATGTGGCCTCATGTCTTCTTTAGACCGTCATGGGCAATCTCTTCTACCTCTACAGGTCTTTTTTGCTCTGAGGGCTCTTTGAGTGGTTCTGCTCAGCTTTGGACAGGTCGGGCTTCTCCGGTGACAGCAACTCCAGGAGATCCACCAAGGCCTTCTTGATATAAGCGCCAAACTTGTGAGAATCCTGAAAACAAGCAAGAAAATTACAACCAAAATATCTTAATGTGATTTTCAACAAGCACTGTCATAATAAGGTGTAGCACCATAAAGTAGTGTTGTTAAAAGTACTGAAATTTTAAAAATGTGGTGCTTTGAACACCTCAGATTGGTCATTGTCTTCATGCGCTCATCAGATATGTCTTAATTAAACTGAAAAGTTAGTTTTTTTGAAAAGTAACTTGAATAATATGTAAAATTATAAAGTAATGTTACAAGAAAAAAGTAATCTGATTATGTACCCCCTACACTGTAAGCAGAGTTTTTCCCTAACCAACTTTCGCAAGACATGCCAATTTGTTCTCTAGTCACTTTTCCATTGGTTTCAGGAAATTAGTATAGGAAGCACATATTGGTGTACTAACAGTCTGAGGGCAGGAGTGTTTGCTGGAAATATGGAAGTTGATCATGTTTTCTCCGATGATGATGTAAGACACGCCATAACCATCATCTGCGACCTGTCAAGAACACACAGATGAACATTTAGAAAAATGCACAGACAATAAAGAAAAAATTAGAATGTTGATTGTTAAAAGTGAATATGCATGAATATTTCTGACCGGGCCAAATCCTCCACCACAGGTGGTGTAGTCTGGGTGGTTAACGAAATCAAACAGCTCCACCTGCTGCAGTGGAGTCTGACTGGTGGACAGACGCCACGTTTCTGAAAGGACCTGAAGAAAACACATGCACACAAAAATAAAATATTACAAATACAGTAATACAAATATTTATAAACAATAAGATATTTATAAAATGAAAGGATATAATATATATATATATATGTGTATGTATTTATGTTTATGTCTATGTATTTATATGCATGTATATATATATACACATATTTACATATATACAAGTACATATTAATTATATATATTATTAAATCAGCATCAATTAAAGGCTGTGTACAGGTTACCATGATGTATTAATACTTCACAATTTAAATAATTCTCTTTTTCTCAATATTATGTAATGAGAATTAGGGTTTTTTTTTTGTAAAACTTCACTATAAGGTCCCATTAGTCACATTAATTAATGTGTTACCTAAAATTATCTAACAATGAGCAATACATTTGTTACAGTATGTATTAATCTTTAACATCATTGTTAGTTCATGTTAGCTCAGGTCCATTAAATAATATTAACTTCTGATTTTAATAATGTATTAGTAAATGTTGAAAACTAAGATAAATAAATGATTTAGAAATATTTATCATTGTTAGTTCATGTTATGAACTAATGAAGTTAACTAATGTTAACAAATAAAAAGTGTAAAGATTGTTTTGCACTACGGTAACGAGAATCATCATGAATGTAATATGTCACAATACAAAAAACCCTAAAATGAGTTTCATTTTTTAAAATAAATTGAGTGCATTTACAAGGAATCAAAATCAGTTGCAACTTCCTTTCTGAGCAGATGTAACAATGATATACAGTTACTGCAGGGACATTCCCAGAGTCACACACCTCTTTGAGGAAGGGCGACTCCTCTCCCAGGTATTTGGACACAATGTAGAGGCAGAACAGGTGTCGGTCTATCCCTCCTCCCGTCATAGCCATCCTGTACAGATGCTGGTGTTTCTCAGACGCCGTACGGAAGAGACGTCGACACACCTCCTTACTCTACAGAGACACAGAGAGAGATGTTTAAATATGAGTATGTTTGAAAAGATGTACGATTTGTGAACTAAAATGTTCTTAAACTATTCGCAATACAGTTTGAAATGAAAAAGTAAATCAACTGTCAAATAAAAATACTTAAATTACTTTATTAAAATGCAAAAAGTACAGGACATTCACATGCATTTTAAGCAATTAAATTTAACAGCATTTAACAAAATATTTCTGTTACTACAAAAATATAAGTGTGTAATGTGTGCATGCATGTACAGTATATGAATAATATATTTTTATTACCTCTCCACCCTCCAGTGCTCTGACGAAAGCGCAGCTCTCACTGGTGCAGGAACGCACCGTCTCAGTCCGGCCCTCACGGAACAAACGGGTCATAGACGCTTCGTAGGTTAGGGAGAACGTACCTCGATTCTGGTTTCGGGGAAGGAACGAGAAAGGAAAAATGTCATTATTTTTACCTTGACAGTTACATAAATTGTTTAAATGTTTTTTTTTTTTAAACAATTTCAGTGAACAGTTAAGATGCTAAAATAGAGATTTGTGAAATATACACACTAAATAAGTTTATAATATAATAATATATAAAATATACTTTTAAATAATTAATATAAGCCATAAATGTAAGTGATATAAATGTAAGTCAAGATATACCTTAGTAGTTGCATCAATGCAACTTGTTCCTGGTCATAACATTTCCTACATAGTCATACATGTACAAAGCAATTTCAGTGTTCAGTAAAGTTTCTTAAAGTGCCCCTATTATGCTTTTTCAGAAATTATCTTTCATGTAGTGTGAGATATGGCTGTTTGTGAATGTAAAAGATGCACAATAAATGTAGTTATTTTCTCGGAAAAGAAATGATAGATTCTGGACTGCCTAAAAACGAGTCGTCAGTAATTCAAACCTACGTAGGTTTGTAACAAATTTGCATATTGCCAGCCTATGGTTTTCATTGGCTGCCTGCGAACAACATCTAATTTGCCCCGCCCTCAAACAACAAATATGTGCTGAAGAAGATCCGAAGCGGAGATTCAGATATGGTAATGGCCGTTTTGTTTCCGATATGCGCTGTAAGCGGTCGACCCGTCACAACACACTGGGCCATCTGACCAATCAGAGCAGAGCAGCGCTCTCAGAAAGGAGGGGTTTAGAGAGACAATTCTTAGACACGGTTTGTGAGAAAAGAACTGATGCTGCAATGTATATTATGAGAAACTTAAAGTGTTTTTTGACCTTGGATGCATGTAAACCTATTGTAGGAGACTCTAAAACAAAATTAGGAGTCTTTAAAATAGCATAATAGGGGCACTTTAAGATAGACAATGTAAATGTGTGAAATATATACACTTTATTAGTGTATTATATACAGTAAGTCACACTTAACATATTTGAATGTCACTGCATTAGATATGAAAAATATGAAAACCAAGTACACTTTCAAATAAACATTTCACAAAAAATAAGTTTGTTTTAAATAATAAAACAATAGTAGAGTTTTAAACAGTAGAAGTACTGCATGACTTTGTGTTTGTGAAGCTTCAGTGGAACATATTCATATTTAATGTGATTCCTGACACCTGTGGTTCCTCTGCTAGTGTGAACTTGAGGAGAACTGACTTCAGCACGCTGCGTTGGGTTTTGTGTCTTACCCTATAATAGGCCAACTGTAGCGCAATCTGAATGAAGGCATCTGGACTGATTTTACACTTTTTGATGGCGCCCTTGCCAAACTCTTGTATTGGGAACACATGGAAGTCGATGTCGTCGGCGAGGGCCTGTGCCACAGTGAGAGACTGTTCCACACGCTCCTGACACTGAAAACACATACAGGAAGATCAATTATTCAGTGTCTCCATTAGATGTCACTGTATACTGCATGACTGTAACATGAGAAGGTGTGATGGCGTGTTTGTTTGTACCTGAACAGGTATGTCCCAGGTTAGTCTAGTAGGTTGAGGCAGGGAGGAGGCGATATCTCCTTTACAGTGACCTTCTTCATTATAACCCAGCTGGAAACAATCGGTAGTCATCACATACTGAGAGAGAAAGAGACAGTGGTATTAGAAAACAGATAGCATAGCAATAACAAAAAACACTAACATAGTCATAACAATTAGATTTGGATTTACTGAAATAGAAAAACAATGCTTGCTAGTTTGCAAAAATTAAAGGGATAGTTGGGAAACTCTGTCATCATTTACTCAACCTTAAGTTGTTCCAAACCTGTGTAAATGTCTTTGTTCTGCTGAACACAAAGGAAGATATTTGGAATAATGTCAGTAACCAAGCAGATCTCACCCCCCATTGACTACAATAGTAGGAAAAAAATACTATGGTAGTCAATGGGGGGGGGTGAGATTTGCTTGGTTACTGACATTATTCCAAATATCTTCCTTTGTGTTCAGCAGAAGAAAAAAATTCATACAGGTTTGGAATAACTTGAGGGTGAGTAAATGATGTCATTGAATCATTTTTGGGTGAACTATCCCTTTAAGTACTGTCAAGTTTAAAGAAATAATTAGCTATTTATTCACATACATGTTTGAAACAACATGAGGATGAATTTAAATTTTTGAATTATTTCTTTAAAAAATTGTAAAAATGCAAAGACCAAACCACAGTTCAGCATATAAAAATATGCAAGAGAAAAATGCAATTTTATATGCAAATATTACAATGACATCATTACTGACACTTGATTTGATGTCCATTTTTCATGCAGTACATTATAACACTGATACCTAAATTCACTTGTAGCATTTAAAATGATTTATTTGAGTTTAGTGTTTAATTTGTGTTTGTGCTGCCAGAGCCAGAGAGAGTAGTTTTGAACCACACATTAGTTATTTCTTTGTTATAAATATTAAAATTATCACAGAAGTACTGAGATAGAAGTTTTAAGTTAGTATTTAAACACTGATGTCTACGATAGCGATCAAAATAGAACAAACTACCTTTTGAAACGAACTTGGCACGTCATTTTCCAGCAATTAGAGTCAGAAATTTGTATTCTGTCAGAACCTCTAGTAAATGATGATTTTAAATGATATATTAAATGACGTTATGTTATTTTTGTTATTTAGATGTTATTTTGTTTGGTTGTATATTCAGAATCGTGGGAGAATCGTGATCTCTATTTGAAACCAAAAAAATCGTGATTCTCATTTTATCCAGAATCGTGCAGCTCTAGTTTCTACTAGAATTTTATTATCCCTATTATAGTCAAGCAAGAACTATATACAACCTACTGCTTAAGACAATAAATCTTCCTATGAACCCTATGAACTCATTCTTGTAAGCACCATTTAGTTTATCTGATCTCTTAATTATTCACTCGTTCTGTCTCTCACCTCCCACACATGAGCCATTATAGGTGCGTCTGCCCAGGAGTGTTCAGCATTGAGTCCGTTCTTTCCATTCTTATATACCACCACTGTGAATGACTTATCAAACCACCTAGGACCAAATAAGCAAAAAACTTATATATATATAAACATACACATATGTCTGGCAACATAAGGGCTCGTTCACACAGAACACGTTTTTTGCTTTGAAAAACATGAGACACGGGCAGTGGAATGAGGGAAAAAAAACGCAAGTTATCGCATTTTTTAAAAGTTGAACAGATTTTAACTTAAGCACCACATTTTTAGAACGCCGTGTTATGCGCGAGATGCTGCAAAAGAAGCAAGATGCGAGCGCAACGGTCATACACGTATGTCTAACATGCGTTTACATAGAAAAACAATGGAAAAGTAGCGCATTGAAATGGAAAAACGTGTTCTGTGTGAGCGAATATATTCAAATAATTTTAGTGTTGTCAATAAGTTTAGTGTTCAGCGTATTTGTAACGTAACTGACGGACAGTTTTGGATGGATGAACATCTCACCTGTCGTAGCACTTGCCGTGCAGCAGGGACTTGGCGTACCGATCCAAATTGCCAGCAGGATCATCTCCCATCATGCCTTGCTCATCGTCATCCAGGGCAACGAAGAATGCCGCTTTCTCAATGCAGTCCAGAGATCTCTTATTCACGCCTGAGCTGAAGAACTCCTTCCTAGCCTGGGCCCAAGGGATTCTGGGAAAGAACGTTCAAAACATTTGAGAATTCATAACAATAATTAAAAAAAAAAAAAAAAAAAAAAAAAAAAGAATCAAGGGATGGTTTACATTTAAATAAATGTCCATTGCATAATGTTCAATTTTTATATTAGTGAAATGGAAGGATTCTTAATAATATAAATGCATAAGAAATACTAAAAACTGGGTTATTACAGTTCACTAGAACCATAAAAAAAGTGTTGCTTGAAATAAAATGTAAAAAAAAAAAAAAAAAAAAAATTGTCAATAAAAAAAGCAACATTTCTTAATTTCATTTATTTAACTTGATGTACTAAAATAACTAAAATGGAAATAAATAGTATTAAAAACTATTTAGACTTTATTTTAAAAAAAAACTAATAAAAATGATATTTTTAGAACTTAATAATTGTATAAAGTTACTAAAAACTTTTAAATTAAAATGAAAAAAAGCAATATAATAAAATAAAATCTAATTCAAAATAACACTGACTGAAATATTACTAATTATTTGCTAAAAATGTAAAATTTTAATTTAAAAGATGAGAAATGACATTTCTAACCAATCATTTGATTTACATTCACTGTACCTTGTCCTACTTTCATTAAAATGTAGCATTTTACATTTATTTACAAAAAGAAATCTGAGCACATGCATGTTTATTTTGTGTCAGATGAACCCTTTATAGTGTGTCAGTAGCAGTACCTGTCCCCTGCTGTAAGCGCTGCCAGTTTGGCCTCTCCGGGCGCTGGGGGTGACGGGTCGTCAAGGATACGCTGAACCTGGTGCTCGATCTCTCTGGGAGACAGCATGCGGCCAGCATGATACAGCCACAGGCGGAAAAAACGCCCTCGGTGGAAGACCGCGACATACTCACTGTCCTGCCAGTGAGTCAGGCAATCTAAAAACAAAGAAAAACATTAAATGCAAATTTTTAATGTTTGCACTCATGCTTTGTGCATTATGAGCTTTTGAAACATCTGAAATCAAGCATCTGAAAATAATGCCAAAAACTGAAGACTTTAAGACATTCAGAGAAGAGGACAAGTCTGAGTGTGTTTGTGCATCAGTGTGTACAACACAAACCAGGCCAGCCCAGGGTGTTTGTGTGTGTGTGTGTGTGTGTGTGTGTGTGTGTGTGTGTGTGTGTTTGTGAAAGTTTATACAGTAGACGTGTTTGTACTTGTGACCTTTTGAGGAAACAGACTAATGTCAAACATCATGTCATCCTAGAAAGTATGGGGAAATGTGAAGACTGAAAATTACGATTTCCACAAACATATTAAGCAGCATGACTGTTTTCAACATTAATAATAAATGTTTCTTGAGCAGCAAATCAGCATATTAGAATGATTTCTGAAGGATCATGTGACACTGAAGACTGGAGTAATGATGCTGAAAATACAGCTTTGATCACAGGAATAAATGACATCTTAAAAGATATTCACGCAGAAAACAGCTATTCTAAATTGTAATAATATTTCACAATATTACTGTTTTTACTGTATTTCAGATCAAGTAAATGCAGACTTGGTGAGCAGAAGAGACTTAAAAACATTTAAAACATCTAGTTACCTGTCTCTTCTCCAGGAATGCGTGTGGTGTTGAAAATCCTCTCACACTGAGCAGCACACAAAGGAATATTTAAACCTGGAACACGACTCTAAAAAACAAAGTTATAATGTTAATCAATGTAACTTAACCATTTTCTACCCTCTCACTGACAATTACAATTAAAGGGACAGGCCACCCAAAAATTCTCATTATAAATGGTGGACTATCCCTTTAAGAATGCTGTTATTGCTAATGTAACTATATGCAAATTACTTGTTATGATTATCTAACCTCAGTGTACGGGCTTTCAAAACCTCTATCACCAAAAGTTGCTAATATGCTAATACATAAATGTGGGCGGTTATAAGCTATTCTGCTTTATACTGTATGTAAATTGGAGTGGAGTTTATTTGCTGTAAATGAACAGGGTGAACTAAAGAGGAAGTTTTGTGGTGTATAATGTTATATGCACACTACGGCAAAAACGTTCTCATTACATGTTATTTTTAATGCAAGTATAAAAAACCCTGACTCAATACAGACACAGTCAACCGCAATGATTGTGGTTCTTCCCTATTCACTCCCTCACACACACACACACACACACACACACACACACACACACACACACTCTCTCCATTACCCATCCATATCCTAACGAAGTTCAATGCACAGCTAAAAACAGCTCTGCGATCAATCTCTGTCATCGCCACGGGCGACGAGCGGTTTCACCCTCCACCTAATACCATCTGTCAGTGCTGCAATGTGGACTCACAGGTTTGATTTCCTCTCTGTTGAGTTTCCTGCGGTACAAGAGACATGCATGCAGCGTGTTTCCTGCTCTCGCTGCTTGGATCGGTGTAGGTGTCACGTACAGGAAGTCCTGAGAACGAAAGAGAAGGACTTTACCAAATCGCTTTACCACTAGAACTTCCTGCTTGTTTATGTGATTGTTTTCATTCTGTGAGTCGTACCATTCCATAGTAGTTGCTATTGACCATGATTGGGCTACGCCCCCTCAGATAGATGTACTCCTCCCACCAATCACTGACCTTAGAGATGCAGACACAAGAAAGATTAATTCAGTCTAGGGCAGTGCGATACATCAAATATTAGTGACATTATTGAGATATCTTTGATGACAATACGAAATTAGGGAATATCGTGATAATGTTGAAAGTTTAGCTTACAAAGACAGTAAGCATCTGTTCACCAAACTTATTAAATTTTATATTTTTATCTCACAATTCTGACTTTTTTTCTCAGAATTGCATGATATAAACTCGCAATTGCATGTTATTGCAAGTCAGAATTGCAAGATATAGTCAGATTTGCATGTTATAAAGTCAGAATTGTGTGATATAAAGTCAGAATTGCGTGATTTTTTTTCAGAATTGAGAGTTTATTTCTCACAATTATGACTTTAAGTCAGTCTTTTTTTCCTCAGAATTGGACTTTATAACTTTGAATTGCAAGTTTATATCCCACAATTCTGAAAAAAGAAGTCAGAGTTGCGAGAAAAAAGTCAGAAATGCAAAATATAAAGTCTATTTCTCAGGGAAAAAGACTTTTCTCACAATTCTGACTTTATAACACACAATTTCGCCTTTATATCACAGAATTCTGACTTTATAACATGCAATTGCAAGTTTAAATCTCGCAATTCGGAGTAAAAAAAAAAAAAGTCAGAATTGCGAGATAAAAAGTCACAATTATCTTCCCCCATAAGCTTCCATAAGATTGTCTTTTTGGTGGGTTAAAAAAAAAAAAAAACTCTTTTTAAGGGGACATTTACACAGCACTTTTTTCAACTAAAAACAGAAAAAGTTAAGCGTTTTGGTCGTTCAATTACACGACAACAGCGTTTTGGGGGCATGAAAATGCAAACTTTTGAAAATGGATTTCAAAGTGCACGTTTTTGAAAACGATACCATTATAATTTCTGTGTATAAACTACAAAAAAAGGAAAATTTGTGAAAACGGTACCGTCATGTGCATGTGTATTACATGTTCAGTCTATAGGTGCGATGTTTTTCTTTACAAAGTGACATCGCCAACTACTGGTCTGGCAGCAGAATACAGCGTTTTTAGTCATTTTCGCTGATCCGTGCGAACGGGGATCGTTTTCACAATGTTGTTTTCTATATGTGAAAAACGCAAAGGAAAAACTTTTCTGTTTTTAGTACATCCTTGTTGTGTAAAAGTACCCTCAATTTTTTTTTGAATATCATCTATATTTGCAAAAATATTGAGATATGTCGCCCAGCCCTGATTCAATCTCAAAGTGAAACAGGTCAGGATATCTTTGTACCATCTTACAGCACAATCCCACAAGCAAAAGATGATTTTCAGGTCAAGGTGAAATCAAAACTGACCCTATTTGCCTTCTTACAAAATAAATATTATATTCAATATTAATTTCAATGTTAAACTTAATTCCTTGTCTCTGCTTACTAGCACACTACTTATTCTAAATAAAATATAAATATTTGTTTTCATAATCTTTCCTCAAAATGAACAACTTAACATCACAAATCCTTCTTTCCAAAAACTCTCCTCAAATCACCTTTAATTTGGTGTGTAATGCCCACTTTTTATGATCCAATCAATTCCTGATAACTAAAATTAAATTCCCTCCTATGCTTTCTTTTTTAAACATTCAGTTTCACTCTGATATATTTCAGACTAAGGAAGTAAAACAAGGTTGCATTTTAAGACTGACAGGTATAGTCTGAAGTTCATGTGGTTGTTCTCACATAGTTGGAGGCCCACATGGCTTTCAGTTTGAGGTACCACTGCAGGCGGTTCCCCAGACTGCTCTCGAACTCCTTGGCCAGAGTCGTGATCCTCTCGTATTCTGAATCGCTCATCAACGGACGTGCAGATTCCAGGTACTAAAGCAGAAGAGAGATCGCATGGAATGTTAATAAATCATCATTTTTGCCATATAAAGTGTATTTAGTGATGCATTCTGCTGCTGCCGACGACATAATGATGATCTCACCCTATCAACAGTGTCCTTGACTGCTGGGACAGGCAGGTTGGGCAAAGAGCCCTGGTAGCTGTACAACAGAGGCTGCCTGCCTGAGAAGATCCGGACCATAGCCTGAAAACAAGCACATTTAAAAGATAAATTGTTTTTACTTGTGATTTGAAGCTGATTTGGAACAATATGTAAAAGTGCTATACACATAAAATTGTATTGACATGACAGCACTGACTCCAATGCAGCAAATTTGGGGCAAGATTTGTGATGCGTGTTCTGGAAGTCACTGTTTTTACTATTCTGTTTGGTTATACGGGAGTCACAGGACTTCAGGACACACTTCACCTTTATTTACTGTTGCAGGTTGGGTGGTTGTAGGTTAGGTGTGTCTGATAGCATGACTGTACTAACCGCCCAGATTTTGGTGGTGTTAGACACCTTCCCATGTTGTTCAAACATCCAGCCGTGATAGGACAGTAACTGCTTTAAGCAGAGCCTCATGGTGAAGATCAGGGAGAACCAGAGCAGAGTGCTGAACAACACGGCAGAAACCACCGTCCGACACTGAATGCTCAGAGAATCGCTAGAGAAAGACAGACAATATTAAACTACTGTATGCAATACTTCAGTACATTTTTTTAGTTTTTGGGACACTCTATGAAACAGGTGCAGTTTGATAAGGTGAATGTATGTCATTTTTTTAGGATTGTAAATATCCTATCAGACCAGGATCATGTTTTGTGTTTGTTTACTGTGTGGTTTTCATGTTCTTCTTTGTATTTTAATGTGAATTTTCTTTCTTCTGCTGCCCATCATGACCAGGACTCCCTGGTAGAAGAGATACTGTATCTCAATGAGACCTGCCCTTAAATAAATAAATACATAAAATAAAAAAATAAAAAAATGTATTTAAGTGTTTCAAGGATCTTTTCAGTAATTACTTATTTACTACTTAAAATAATGTTAACAGCCATGTTTGACATTTTAAGATTATCCACTACTTACAAACAAGCGTTTTTTTTTTTAAAACATGAAATAATTACCTTAAAAAGATAAAATATAGGGTCGATGCATAACCTGAGAACACAACTTCAAGTCTTTTAAATAACACCTTATATTTACTAAAATCTAAAAATACATACACTACCATTCAAACGTTTATAAGACTTTGTAATGTTTTTGAAATAAGTCTCTTCTGCTCACCAAGGCTGCATTTATTTGATCAAAACACAGTAAAAACAGTAATATTGTAAAATATTATTACAATTTAAAATAACTGTTTCCTATTTGAATATATTTTAAAATGTAATTTATTCCTGTGATGCAAAGCTGAATTTTCAGCATCATTACTCCAGTCTTCAGTCACATGATCCTTCAGAAATCATTCTGATTTCCTGATTCGCTCCTCAAGAAACATTTCTTAATATTGTCAATGTTGAAAACAGAAAGGGTCCTTGAAGAAAGTAAAGAAAACTGAATTTTTGTTAATGTGTTCAGAAAAATGCTTTATATTAATGGCATAAAGTTAGCACCATCTATTAATTATTACACACATTTATGAGGGACATAAAATAGCATCTGTGTTGTAAAATAACTCTTTTGCTTTTGTCTGAAGCCAACTCAATCAAGGTGTGTGAAGGTACACACACCCTCTTCAGGCACGCTCATGTTTTCATGGGTGTGAACCAATATTCTTTTAAAAAGCTTGTAAAGTAAGTAACATAAGTAGATGACAATTGTTTCTTGTTTATCTTTGAGTCACTAAAGCAGTTCACACTGCAGATAATTCACTTGTTTCTGAACTGGGATCAAATTCAACAGTGTGACCTCTTTTACCTGACAGGCAGATGTTCTTGGATCTTAGCGATGAGGCCCATGGAAGGGTCCGAGCGCGTGTACATGGTGGCCAGGATCGCAATGACAACAAACAGCCATGAGGACGGGCTGGCGGGATACACACCAGTGATCACACTGTTCTGTACGAGAGAAGCAATGAACAAACACAAGAAAAAAATGAGGAAAGACGGCCAGAGTAAACAAAAGACACACTGAGAAATCCAGATGGGGAATGTGTGAGAATTATTAATGTTAAACATGCACGAAAATAAACCGGACAGATTTAGTAGACAACAATATAAAATCATAATGAGCTATTTGCTTTTTTAATAAAGATTGTGCACTTTATTGTTCATTTGTGCATTTTATTCTAAAATAAATAAATATTTGTTTTTATAATCAAATATCAAAATGCACTGATTTTCTCTGAAACAAAAGCAATACTGAAAAAAAAAAAATATTTAAGTGCCCCTATTATGCCATTTTAAAGGTTCCTAATGTTGTTTTGGAGTCTCCTACAACAGGTTTACATGCATCCATGGTCAAAAAACACTTTCATTTTCTCATAATATTCATTGCAGCATCAGCTCTTTTCTCACAGTGTCTGAAACAGTTTGATAAAAGATTCAGTCTCTAAGCCCCTCCTTCCGAGAGCCTGCTCTGCTCTGATTGGTCAGATTGCCCGGTCTGTCGTGATTGGTCGACTCTGCTCTGATTGGTCAGATGGCCCG
This sequence comes from Ctenopharyngodon idella, assembly GCF_019924925.1. Classification (NCBI taxonomy): domain Eukaryota; kingdom Metazoa; phylum Chordata; class Actinopteri; order Cypriniformes; family Xenocyprididae; genus Ctenopharyngodon; species Ctenopharyngodon idella. The sequence goes on from NC_067242.1 coordinate 8,243,063, forward strand.
GTCTGTCGTGATTGGTCGACTCCGCTCTGACTGGTCAGATGGTTTGGTCTGTCGTGATTGGTCGACTCCGCTCTGACTGGTCAGATGGTCCGGTCTGTCGTGATTGGTCGACTCCGCTCTGACTGGTCAGATGGTCCGGTCTGTCGTGATTGGTCGACTCCGCTCTGACTGGTCAGATGGTCCGGTCTGTCGTGATTGGTCGACTCCGCTCTGACTGGTCAGATGGTCCGGTCTGTCGTGATTGGTCGACTCCGCTCTGACTGGTCAGATGGTCCGGTCTGTCGTGATTGGTCGACTCCGCTCTGACTGGTCAGATGGTCCGGTCTGTCGTGATTGGTCGACTCCGCTCTGACTGGTCAGATGGTCCGGTCTGTCGTGATTGGTCGACTCCGCTCTGACTGGTCAGATGGTTTGGTCTGTCGTGATTGGTCGACTCCGCTCTGACTGGTCAGATGGTCCGGTCTGTCGTGATTGGTCGACTCCGCTCTGACTGGTCAGATGGTCCGGTCTGTCGTGATTGGTCGACTCCGCTCTGACTGGTCAGATGGTCCGGTCTGTCGTGATTGGTCGACTCCGCTCTGACTGGTCAGATGGTCCGGTCTGTCGTGATTGGTCGACTCCGCTCTGACTGGTCAGATGGTCCGGTCTGTCGTGATTGGTCGACTCCGCTCTGACTGGTCAGATGGTCCGGTCTGTCGTGATTGGTCGACTCCGCTCTGACTGGTCAGATGGTCCGGTCTGTCGTGATTGGTCGACTCCGCTCTGACTGGTCAGATGGTCCGGTCTGTCGTGATTGGTCGACTCCGCTCTGACTGGTCAGATGGTCCGGTCTGTCGTGATTGGTCGACTCCGCTCTGACTGGTCAGATGGTCCGGTCTGTCGTGATTGGTCGACTCCGCTCTGACTGGTCAGATGGTCCGGTCTGTCGTGATTGGTCGACTCCGCTCTGACTGGTCAGATGGTCCGGTCTGTAGTGATTGGTCGACTCCGCTCTGACTGGTCAGATGGTCCGGTCTGTCGTGATTGGTCGACTCCGCTCTGACTGGTCAGATGGTCCGGTCTGTCGTGATTGGTCGACTCCGCTCTGACTGGTCAGATGGTCCGGTCTGTCGTGATTGGTCGACTCCGCTCTGACTGGTCAGATGGCCCGGTCTGTCGTGATTGGTCGACTCCGCTCTGACTGGTCAGATGGTTTGGTCTGTCGTGATTGGTCGACTCCGCTCTGACTGGTCAGATGGTCCGGTCTGTCGTGATTGGTCGACTCCGCTCTGACTGGTCAGATGGTCCGGTCTGTCGTGATTGGTCGACTCCGCTCTGACTGGTCAGATGGTCCGGTC